>NC_058136.1:2779299-2798860 GCF_016433145.1 Gracilinanus agilis | reverse complement strand
AATTTGTTTTGTCTATAATTATTATTCCAGTTGTTACCATTTCCCCTGTAGCGGCTATTATTGTGCCTGTTGTTATTATAATAATTTCTATTGTTCTGCCTGTTAAATTGTCCCCTAAATCTGTAATCCATTACAAAATAACAAATGCAATTGCATAGAAAACACTGTATTGTGCCTGTGTACCTATTATTTCTCTGGGTATTGTTCCTTTCACTGCACAGATCTTAGTGCTGCCACTGCCTTGACCTCCTTGATGTCACTGTCCTTTGCATATTCTTTTTTTAATAGCTATTTCTGAAAACTCTCAATGATACTATCTTTGTCATCAGAAGATAATAGGTTCACCTTCTAACTAGCTCACCACTTGTAAAAAGGAATTAGGAGGACTGGGTGTAGTTGTGAAATAGCAAGTAAGCTGTGGAATGACCCCTCCTCCTTCACAGCCACCCCTATTTACTGAAAGACAAATGGGAATACCTGAGTGAAAACGGGGGACCCCTGATTTCCAGATTAAGATGGTGGCAGAGTAGAAGCAGCATGCTTAATCTCTCCTAACCTACACATATAGGACTCCTCAAGAGGACATAAAAACAAATCCAAATGAAAGAAGGAACCCCACAACAGGGCAAAGCAGTGAAAGTATGTGAATTTGGGGCATTTCCATGCTATAAGGGGAAGAAATATCTCTCACTAAAACTCAAGCTGAGCAATCCCTCCCCATCCACCTACAGTGCCAAAGCCAGTGCACAAGAGTTAGAGCAAGTTTGGGGCATTCATTAAGTTCTTGACAGCTGCTTGGGATCACCAGGGACTGCTCCTGAAAGCAGCAAGACTTAAGACCCCAAGAGGCTAAAGAACTCATTGACTTTGAACATAGACCTTGAGCTCAGGCGAGGACTTTGAGCTCAGTACCACCTCACACCTAGCAGATTGGAGAAAATGATAGCAGGTGAGAGAAATAAATGTTGGAGGGGATGTGGCAAAATTGGGACATTAATGCACTGCTGGTGGAGTTGTGAACTGACCCAACCATTCTGGATGACATTTTGGAACTATGCTCAAAGAGCTCTAAAAGATTGCCTGCCCTTTGATCCAGCCATACCACTGCTGGGTTTGTGCCCCAAAGAGATAATATATAAAAGGATTTGTATAAAAATATTTATAGTCACACTTTTTGTGGTGGCAAATTTTTGGAAAATGAGGGTATGCCCTTCAATTGGGGAATGGCTGAACAAATTGTGGTATATGCTGGTGATGGAATACTATTGTGCTCAAAGGAATAATAAATTGGAGGAATTCCATGTGAACTGGAAAGACATCCAGGAATTGATGCAGAGTGAAAGAAGCAGAGCCAGAAGAACATTGTACACAGAGAAGGATACACTGTGGTAAAAACTAATGTAATGGACTTCTGTACTAGCAGCAGTCCAATGACCCAGAACAATTCTGAGGGATCTATGGCAAAGAATGCTACCCACATTCAAAGGAAAAACTGCTTGAGTGGAAGCACAGAAGAAAAACAACTACTTGAACACATGGGGACATGAGGATGTAGACTCAAAACTACCACACCAATGCAACTCTCAATAATGTGTAAATAAGTCTTGATTGATGACATATGTTAACACCAGTGGAAATGCGCATTGGCTGGGGGGGAGGGGGTGAATGGGGTGTGAAGGGGAAAGTAAAAACATGAATCATGTAACCATGGAAAATTTTTCTAAAAAAATAAAATATTTGAATTAAAAAAAAATGGGGGACCCCAGATGGTTATGCTGGGGTAAAGGGGTGGAAGGTATGTTTTCCCCTTGAGGAGAAATGAGTGAATCTCCAATTGGATATTGATGCCAGTTGGGGCACACAGAAACTTCCCCTTTATTCCTAGCTGGCGATCAGGTTTAAAATGGAGATCAGCCTGCCTCCCTTCACTATCCCTTTCAATAAGCCTCCCAACAATAGAGTCACACAGATCTGACTATATTTTCCTACAAAAATACTAAATGAGGAGGTGGGATAATACTTTTCAGTCTTTCCCTGATTACAATGATGGGAAATCACATTCCTGATCGTAGGATTGTAATATCTCTGCTAATGTAGAAAATGAAATTAGTTTAAGCTTTGTTAAGATTGACCTCTCAACTATCTGAAAGGGGGACTCAAGGATGTACTTGCTTTACAGGATATGACCAATACACAAGTGTTAGTAACAACTCTAAATAGAATCAGTTGAGTTTTTGAGGCAACCCAAGCTAGAAAATAAATCATTATTTTCTATGACAAATAATTTCATAAACTTTTTTTTTAACACAGAACACGAAATGTTTCTATTTCATCCTCATTAAGTAGTGGAATAATATTGTGGTTTCATAGATTCCTACTCATTGCTTAATCATTGCTATGCCATTCCAGATATTCAAAGGACCTTATCTTAAATACAAATAAGTAATTAATAATAGGCAGATGATAAGGCCAAACCATCATATACTCAATTTTTTCTTGGTTATTGGAAAGAGTATAATTTCTGGTTGAACAGAATAGCTTAGATCTTCCATACTGGTAGCTTATTTCCAGCCTTTGTCTAATAGGTGAATATTTATTATTGTGTCCACATATTTCACTAATCACTTGCCCTGATTATAGAAACATGCCATAAAAAGAAAAAAATGAGAGGACAGCTGGGTGGATCAGTGGAATGAGAGACAGGCCTAGAGGTGAGAGGTCCTAGGTTCAAATCAAGCCTCAGATACTTCCTAGCTGTGTGACCCTGGGCAAATCACTTACCCCCCATTATCTAGCCCTTACCACTATTATGTCTTGGAACTAATATACAGTATTGGTTTTCAAGTGGAAGGTAAGGGGTTAAAAATGTGAGACATAGATATAGTAAGGAGAAATTGACTCCTGGTTTGATGATAATTCTAGGCAAAAGTTATGGATAACCATTGATGACAATTCCATAAGTCATACTCAGAATCATCCAGGTGGGAAAATATTCAGTTCAAGAGGAAGCATCATCTTAGAGAAATCAAGAGAGAAGAGTCCTATTGTAGCCTACATCAAAGTTGCTCTTTTAGGTTATCCCTTGAGAGAAAACTCTACAATTCACAGATGTTATCACTAAAGGGCTACTGGCAATATGAATCTAGTTTGATTTTTTCCTATTCAGGATATTATGGAACTATATCATCTGGAAAACAAAGGTGAAGAAGAATCCTGTTGCATGGATCCCTTTACTTAGTGATCTCAGTCTAGTTTCCACATGTCAACCTGGTGTTAATCCCTATACTATTTGAGCTTAGAGTTAAATATTTTTTTTATCTAAGCTCATGATGAGAATTCTCTATAATGTTAGTGCTGATGATACCACACAGCTCCCCCTAGCTACTTCTACACAGCCCATAAAGTCTGCATTTGTATCTGTGGATCTATTGTGATTAAATAATGAATGAATTAAGCTAGGAGTGTGATTATAAATGGGGAGAAGGCCTCAGTCATACGTATGTAATTCCATATTAAAACTGGCATCCATTTCATTTAAATCAAGGACTTGGTTATTCCTTTATTTTTGTTCCATGAAGTCACCCCTACTTCTGCTCTGATTTCTGTGGTAATAAAACAATCAATTATAAACCTCTCCAACCATGATAAAGTTCAGTAAACAGCAAGGCTGAAATGCAGAATAGCTCACCTGTAAGAGCAGTGTCCCTGAAGACTTCTTCCAGGCTTTAAAAGGTACACTGACTTCTGAAAGTAATTTCCTCATGCCACATGCATCTTTGTGTACTGTGCCCATTAGTAAAATTAGTGATTCAGTTGTGTACTCCAGACCCTCCATGCTCATCAAGGTGCTTGTGGAGCTATTAGTACAGCATCACAGACATCCTTACCATTGGTCTCCCAAATCTGTTCCTCCTATATCAGTTCTCATGCCTAGCCTTTCTTCTGTAAGAAATTCTCTTCTTAATAAACTTAGGACTAACATTAATACTAATGAATTGTTCAATACGGAGCAAATATATCTTAATTTTTCAGATCTTCAGATAACTTATCTGTGTAATAGGATACATATCAGGTTTTCCTCTCAGAACTTTTATGGGTTGGAAGCTAAATTATTCTAATTCTGTTGTTGTCATACAATCTTGGTTATGATCCAGGAGAGGTTCACCTTCCCTGATGTCTGAGAGACTTGCATGATTGAGTGATTGGAGAGTTATAATGGCATTAAGAAGAACTGAGCAGAAATCTTGCCATAGGAACTTATTAACTACATGAACTTGGAAAAGTAGCATAACTTTTCTCCATCTCAGCATCTCACTCTCTAAAATGGATATAATAATTATATGTACCTAAAAGGTTTCTGGTGAAGATGAAAAGAAATATATGTGTAAAGCACATTTAAAACCTTAAAACATTCAATAAGTATTAGTTATTACTTTTTCTGATATATTATTGCTGTTGTTATTATTGTGGTTGATAAGGGCATAGAACATGTCAGTTCAATATCACTCACCTGTGGAAATTTGTAGATGTCAAGCAGAGTCCCCATCTGGACAGAGAGAGCTGATGTGACTCCTCCAATAACAGCCACAGACTTGTCCTGGTTTTTGCAGCTGTAGTTAGGGATGAGCCATATTCCCCCAGAAAGCCATTGTAGGGTACTCTGTAATGTTTTTTCATCACTGTGGTAGGTGTTATAGAGGTGGAATCCCAGGGAAATGTTGGGCAACAGATTGGGATCCCTATTAATCTCCTCTATAGCAAACACTACAGCCAGGGCCTGTTGATAATTTTTGTACAACCACCTGTGGAGGAGAGTGCCAATAGAATATTAATAAGCTATCAAAAAGAATACTTTTCAGAAGAAAGAATTCTTCCATAACATGAGTCAAAACTAAGGACCTCCAAACTTGTTCTCAGCCATATGGCTTATTTCTATATTCCTCACTTCTTGTGATTCCTGAGATGTTGAGGAGAATTGGCTCTAGGTTTTACATGACTCTGCATTCATTCCAGAAATAGATATTGAGTGTGTAATATGTACTAGATACTGTAGAGTATCTGGATGAATCTTGACTCTAGAAAGTTTAAGAAATATTGGGAGAGAGAACAAATACAGCAATAACTAAAATACAAGGTGGGAGGTATAAGATATGTTAAAGATGAAAGTCAGCAAGATGTAAAAAAGCTGAGCAGAAGCCTCATAGCCCTGAAGAAATGAGGGAAATATTCCTAGAAGGCATCATGGGCCTTGAGGGGTGAAGGAAGATTTGGATATATGAGTATATATAGAAGATGACATTCCAAAGGGAGTAAAAAATAGAAATAAGCTCATATAGGCATAGGAATAAGAGATATAGTACATTTGGGACCTTGGGACCTTACTCAAGTTTTGTCTGATATCTCTAAGAAAAGGTGAAGTCCTGACTAAGTCTTCCTTCCCTCTTCACTTCCTTCTGTTCCTGTACAGAAAATGAGAAATACAGAAAACCAAAATCATTTCATATAATGGGACTAAACACCAGGTTTTTCATCAGGTTTCTGAGCATTTAAGTCCCTATATCCATTCTTTCCTCTTTTATTCATTTTGTATTGAATTAGAATTGGAGAGGACCTCACCAAAGTGGGCTATTTTCAAGAAAATTTCTAATACTGCATAGAGTTTAAATGCATTTAACTTTGCATAGGATTTTTATTAAAAGTTTCATCAAAGGAATGACAGAACTTTCTTATCCCTTTAAACCAAACCACCAATTCTGCTTCATTGGTGAATAACAAAGAAATGAAACAAAACAGTCACATTAAAACAGTAAAAAGTAAACAATGATTAAAGTGTTTCAGTGATTTTGTCTTTTAGATAAAAATAGAGACAAAAATTATAAGAGGAATGAAAGAAATCCAGACAAATTTAAAAAGTTACAAAAGATGATAGATATGTAGAAACATTTGGCTATGAGAAGGTATAGAATAAAATGTCAGTGTCCTTATCTGCCAAAGAACTGTCCAATTTATCTCATAGGTTTTTTTTTTCCACAACCAGAAAGATGAGAAGATAGAATCAACTGCTGACCTACTTATTCTGTGCTCTCACAAAGTGAAATTGTCTAAGAAGTGGTGTATTTTGGTTTGAATCTGATTGGCAAAGTGCAGGTTTACAAAACCTTATATGTGAATTTGCACTGCTACACAGAGTTCTTACTTTAGAAACTTGGGTTTGTGTAAAGAGAATTAATACAGGACAAAGAACAAAACCAAGGCCTAACCAGGAACATAAATGCTAATAAAGCTCATCCAAGTTGCAGAATAGAAATCTAAGTCCACTGTCTTGGATATTTCCAGTGCAGCAAAACTAACCTAGAGAAACAAAAGCAAATCCCTCCCCTATCATCTAGAGAAAATGAAAATACTCCAGACATCACTAAGAAATAGCAAGTGTTTCATTAAAATCATTTATAAATCTCCCTTATTATTTGTTACAATATTATCCTGGGCATGCCTCTCTCTTCAAATAAACTCAAATCTCCTAAGCTCTCACTTTCAGACTCTGCCCCAGGCTCATCTAGTCAACTTCATTGGGGTTTTATAATCTTGACTGCTCTCTCATGAATATATAACTAGTGACAAGAAGAATAGAGGAAATCGATACATTCATATATTCATAAGACCAGAAGGTATTTACTAGTAATTGGTGGAGTGGGAGGAATATACTATCTTCAAAGAAGGAGTTCCCAAGACTCCCCTAAAAGCTTGTGCTCACTTAATATCAGACAGGTAAATGTGGAGAGGAAATAAGTGAGCTTTAATTCCTGTGGATGGGGAAGACTCTTTGCCCAATTCAATAGAAATACCTCTGTCCAGAGCACAGGATTCAAGAATGTCTGCCACTTCTGGGAATTAATTTAATTTTGGCAGTGTGGAGTCCACTGCTCAAGTATCAACATAAGCTCCACATAGGGGAGGAAGGGTGATAAAAGACTGAGTCTGCTCTAGACTGAACTTCTTTTCTATGGACCTTTGGGACAGGATTGGGGAGAGGAAAGTAGAGGAGAGATATTTTTTCCATTCAACTTAGAAAGGTCCTCAGACATATGTGAAAATGGCAAGAATATAGAAAACTTCAAAGAAAAAAGTGGGGGAGAGTAGCCATCGGGTCCTGCTGCATGGGCTTGCCCTTCTATCCTATCTATAAGGATATAATTTTTAATGATCATGTTGAAAATAAGCCCAGACAGACACAGTGGCACTTACTGATAAGGTTTACAAGCTTTGTTAGGAGGACTTTCAAAGAGTTCTGCTCCTGTAACTTCATTCACTTCAACTGAAAATAAGGATAAAAATATTCCAAATACCAGGTCAGCATCTCTAGAAACAATGGGGTTAATCTGGTGGAAGCAGGGTAGCTTTTCTTTTCTGTGCCCAGAACCATGAGGCTGTAACAGCAGAAATAGTATAAGTGAAGAAAGCAGATGAGAAGTGCTTTTCTGAATAGAAGGCAACATCTCCATGACACTTCCCCAAGGTTTTAAACCTGGAAACTTTAAGGAGCCACTTAGACTAAGGTAAAGTCAGGTGCCTAGTCATGGACTGATGCTAAACTGTCCAATGACAGAAATGATCTCTCTTTCTATAGATGTCCTGGAACTTAATTGTCTACCACACCTGAGGGAACACAATAAGACAGTAGCCAGGTACCAGTTCAAGACAAGGATAATGGTTCAAGAGAAATGGACATTTTATAGTTCTCAGGTTTTCAACTAGACTCTGGCTCACAACACCCTTATTTTTAGATACATCCTACTACATCCTCCAAAGAGAAGTGTTGTTCCATGAAGAACTCTGGGGACCAGACTGCCTGGGGCATCTCCAGATGAGTCTCTACATCCAAGGGAAAAATATAAACATAAAATTATGTTTTAAACTCTTTCCCCCATGTTAGTAGCAGATGCTACAGTACAGAAGTGCCATCCTAAGAAAGTAATTTCTGTTTCCTACATTCAGCAAATGGCCTGTGATGGTGAAAATGTATGAAAAATTTCCTTGTAGGTGACAAGATTAAAAGAACAACAATCAGTGATACTGATTTCATTGGTGGCCTATAAGTCTGATGTCCTTGATGTCCATTTGCTTCCTTGTGCTGGGTGCGATGTATTCTAGGTCTCATATAAAGTATTTAATGTATTCTATTGAGAAAAAATATTAGGAAATGGACAATGCTCACAAAACCCCCTCCTATTTCTCTCCTCACTCTTTGGACAAGATCAAAGCATCACAGTCTCAGATATAAAAGGGGCCTAAGAGTTGTTTAGTAGCATAGATTTGTGGGAGAATTCTCCTTTCTGGTGATTTGCATTAGAAACACTTGTTGTCTCATCTGATTCCCTACCTTAATAAGGCTATGACAGCTTTTGACGAAATATGTCTTTTGCTCTATTAATGATGAGAGTAAAGAATTTATTAGATTGACAGCAGAAGAAATAGATTACTTAAATAATCCAATAACAGAAAAAGAAATTGAATAATTCATCAAAGAATTCCCTAAGAAAAAATCACTAGGGCCTCATGGATTCACAAGTAAATTCTATCAAACATTCATAGAACAACTAATCTCAATACTATACAAATTATTTGACATAATAAGCAAAGAAGGAGTTATACCAAATTCCTTTTATGACACAAATATAGTACTGATTCCAAAGCCAGGCAGACCAAAAACAGAGAAAGAAAACTATAGATCATTCTCCTTAATGAACATAGATGTAAAAGTCTTAACAAGAATACTAGCAAAAAGACTCCAGCAAGTTATCATGAGGGTTATCCATCATTATCAGGTGGGATTCATATCAGGAATGCAAGGAGGGTTCAACATTAGGAAAACCATCCACATAATTGACCATATCAACAAGGTAAGAAACAAAAATCACATGATTATCTCAATAAATGCTGAAAAAGCGTTTGACAAAATAAAACACCTACTCCTATTGAAAACACTAGAAAGTATAGGAATAGAAGGATCTTTCATAAAAATAATAAACAGTATCTATCTAAAACCATCAACAAGAAGAACAATCAGATCCATTGGGGCAGAGAATTGGCTCGTGCCCTATAGAGAGGTAGAAGGGTAACAAAAGGACTAATGGAGAAGGGAAGTAAAACTAAGAAGGGAGAGGGTGGGGGAGGTAGCTTAAAAAGATCCTAAAGAAGAATAAGAGGGGAATAAGAAGGGAGAGGGGAGAAAGGGAAGTACAACAAGGGAGGGGATTAGGGGAACTGATTTAAAACAAAACACTGGTATAGAAGGAAATAGTGAAAAAAGAAAGGACAGGACAAGGAGAGAGAATGAAAATGTCTGGGAATACACAGTTGATAATTATAACTCTGAATGTGAATGTGATGAACTAGCCCATAAAAAGGAAGCAAATAGCAGAGTGGATTAGAAACCAAAATCCTACCATATCTTGTGTACAAGAAACACTCATGAGACAGGCAGACATAATAGAGTATAAATGGAAGGATGGCACAAAATCTATTGGGCTTCAAATGATAAAAGAAGGCAGGGGTTGCTATCATGATCTCTGACAGATCCAAAGTAAAAACAGATATGGTTAAAAGAGATAGAGAAGGTAACTACATCCTAATAAAAGGTAGTATAAACAATGAAGAAAAATCAGTACTCAACATGAATGTACCAAAAGGTATAGCTTCCAAATTTCTAAAGGAGAAGCTAGTGGAGCTCAAGGATGAAATAGATAGCAAAACTATACTAGTGGGGACCTCAACCTTCCCCTATCAGATATAGATAAATCAAACCAAAAAATAAATAAGAAAGAGATAAGAGAGGTGAATGAAACCCTAGAAAAATTAGAGTTAATATATATATAGGGAGAAAAATAAATAGGGACAAAAAGTAATACACTTTGTTTTCAGCAGCACATGGAACATTTACAAAGATAGACCATGTAATAGGGCATAGAAACTTGGAAAAAATGCAAAAAGACAGTAATAATAAATGCAATCTTATCAGATCATAATGCAATAAAAATACTTATTAGTAAGAATACATGGAGAGGTAAACCAAAAACTAATTGGAAATTAAATGATATGATTCTCTAAAATAATTTAGTGAAAGAACAAATCATAGAACCAATTAATCATTTCATTAAGACAATAACAATGATGAGACTTCTTACCCAAACCTATGGGATGCAGCCAAAGCAGTTCTAAGGGGAAAATTTATAACACTGAGTGCATATCTTAACAGATTAGGGAGGGCAGAGATTAATGAATTGGGAATGCAACTTAAAAAATTAGAAAATAAAGAAATTTAAAATCCTCAGATGAAAACTAAATTATAAATACTAAAAAACAAAGGAGAAATTAATAAAATCGAAAGTAAAAGAACTATTGAATTATTAAATAAGACTAGAATCTGGTATTTTGAAAAAACAGATAAAATGAGAAATGTTATAAAAGAAGAGAGTAATCTAAATACTACCACTATTAGGCTAGTTATTAGTAGTAGTAATCTGAGATATTAATCTGAGGAAGCTGTGGTTTGGTTCCCTAATAGATGGTTCAGGGACACCTGAGTCCTGCCAACCAGCTATCTGTTATAATAACTGCCCTTTTTTATAACAGTGCCCAGGCAGGATCCCTAAAGGTCAATGGATGGGTAACCCTTTTAAGGTCCCACCTGGGGTTGATTGATTATTGGTACTGGGCTCTCTCACCCTTGGATAACATTCATCTGACTGTGTTGCTCCCTCCCCACAGTGGTAATGGAATAACTACTCCAGGAAAATACTTAATAACTTTTATCTACGTTGCTTAATGAGGGAAAGGAATGATCAGTGTTATATTGAACCTCTGGGAGCTTGAAGATCACTTTTGATTGACAAATAAGTCAGTTGGATGGGAATGTTCCCAGGGAGTCATGCGAGAGGCAGGAGGAGGGGCAGTTAAGAATTCTGAAAGGATTCTGGGTCTTGGACCTGTGCTGAGGCTGGAGATCAGTGGATCCTGGTCTTGGAGTGAGAGGTGCAAACATCTGTCTCTGAAAACTCTTCCTGTACTTGAGATACCGTGCCAACCTGTACCTGACCACCACCTTGGTGTCTACTGCCCCTAGATATTAGGAGTTACATCATCTAGATATCTAGGTTTCCCAGGGCCGGGGAGGGATCCGGGAAGTGGGCAGGAGTTGAAGAAGAGGGTGGAAAAGGGTGGAAATAACTCAACTGTAAGGCTGAAGATCTATTGAAGAAGAAGTCAAAATATCCCAGCAGTTTACCTACTCTGGTTTAGTCCTGGCCAGGCTGAACCAGAGGGAAGCTACATTGATTCTTCATCTGCCAGCAGTTGAGATTTCATTAGCAACCAGTAGAGTAGGGTCTCCTATACCACAGTCCTTTACCCTTATCCTTCTTGTTAATATAAAGTTTAAAGTACTTTCCTAAAGCAGTATCAAACTTGTTTTGGAAAGGAGAAATCACAATCAGAATACAAGGCGTTATCCTAGCTAAAGAGCTCAAATCAATATAACAATTAACCCCAGGTGGTCCTGAAGGGATATACATCTTAGACCTGAAGAATCCTCCCTAGGCAACTGTTATAAGGGAGAAGGGTCATCTTATTCTCTCTGTACATCAATTTACAATCTCAAACATATCAAGAGACTCCCATATAATTATAACATCAGGAATGGGATGGGGAAATAGATGACCCTATCACCAAATCCACTCTGAAAATCAGTGTTCCCACATCTGTCCATGAAGCCCCATTACCATGATTTGCCACCAGAGATAATCAGTTGTATGTGATAATTAGATTAAGTCTACACTGCCCATCTTTACATTTAATCACCAAAGGTGAGAGCACCTCCAAATTCAGGGAGGTCCTAACCCACATGTGCTAGAGTGAGTGAAGAATCAGAATCCACTGGCTGCCCCTTATGCATTCTATGAGAAGCGTCTATTGTGATTGGACATGTGAATTAGGAGGGAGAGACAGGAAGTGATGCATAAGTGATCCCTTTAAAAGGAGAAGTCATCTGGGGGCTTCTGGTGAAGAGGGCAGCTGATGAAGGAGCTCTTCTGCTCCATGAAGGAGTGTTGGCTGGAATGCTGAGACCTTGGTGAGACTTCTTTAAATATCTTCTTTTGAATTCCACATAGGGAGTTTAAGGAATGAATATTCCTGAACTTCTCTTAAGAAACTTTTTATTTATTTATTTTTAAATCCTTGACTTCTGTGTATTGGCTCCTTGGTGGAAGAGTGGTAAGGGTGAGAAATGGGGGTCAAGTGACTTGCCCAGGTTCACACAGCTGAGAAGTGTCTAAGGCCGGATTTGAACCTAGGACCTCCCATTTCTAGGCCTGACTCTCAATCCACTGAGCTACCCAGCTGCGCCCAAGAAACTTCTTTTCATAGATTCTGTGAATGAAGTTTTGTTTCATTCACCTCCGGGCCTCTGGTCCTCTCACTCTCAGCTGAGGGTTAATTAGATCTACCTGGATTAATTAGAGGATTGTAGTAAATTACCTACTGGTTTAGATTCTTATTTCCTTATTTCCTCTCTCTCTTCTTAATTGTAAATAAGCTTCCATAAAAGCAAATTTTGACTTGAGATTATTCTTAATTGAGGATTGATAATAGTTAAATCCGCTGGTGACCATCTTTTAATATATTGAACCCCAAAACCCTGCCTTCTTCATCCTTACACTTATAAGGTACTTCACTGATCATGAGGCATAAGATGTCATAAAAGTACTTGAGCATTCTGGCTTGTGGGGCTAAATCCAGCAGAGGAACCGAAGGAATAGAAATCTTGGGATAGGTTGAAGTCACAGCTTAAAAGACTGCAATGTCTCAATATTACCACTGATCATGGGCATCCCATATTGCCTTGGGGAGGAAGGAAATGCACAATAGTTTGGAAGAATTATTGGATGGATGGATGGATTAAAGATTGAAAATGCATTTTATTACTCACTGTGATACACCCTCATAACACAAGTACCATAGCAAAGATGGATTTTGGTCTCAAGAAACTTACATGCCAATAGAGGGAGTCTACCCATATAAGGGAGTGGCGGCAGCAAAATATTGAGGGAAATATTCTGTTTCAGGAATGTTGAGTTTGAGATACCTATGGGAAAAATAAATTCAAAATGTTTAGTAAGGATGTCAAAACATCTGGTAGGATTTTTTTCGAACCTACATCTATCATTCCCAATTTCTCATCTTTTGCAACTTTTACAAGCTTAACAGCTGAATAACACCATGGATAGAGTATTGGACTTGGAGTGAAGAAAAAGGAATTTAAATACAACCTCAAATACCAGCTATGAGACTCTCGGCAAGGCATTTTACCTCCACCAGCCTCATCATCCTTAAAATGGAGTTTAAAGTGAAGCATGACAGTTTTCACTCCATTTTCTTCAAGAGTTGTTTTTAATGATACATATGTTCTTCCACCACATGATATTTATAAAATGTGGATTACATAATAAAACATGTATTACCTTTATCCAATTGCTTATCATTTCAGGGATGGCAGGAGGGGAGAGAGGGAAAGAATTTGTAACAAAATAAGAGAAAATGAATGTTAAAAAGTTCTTTGACATGTAATTGGGATAAAACAAAATATTACTAAAAAAAAACAAGGGTCATAATAGTCCTTGCCTCTTAGGCTGTCATGAGGGATCATAAGATCAGATAATATGTATAAAGTTTTTTCAAAATATTAAAGCATTTTATGAATTTTAATGACTACTACTAAAAGTATGCCATTTACTACTCCGTTTAAGCAGTTGATGAGCAATTGATATAAATTGTGAGTAGTAAAGACACAATAACTACTTCTTGGGTTCAGCCATTTAATCAGTTCCAATCAACTTAATTATACTATGAACTAGCTCTTCATCTTGAACTTAAGGACAGTTCAAGATTGCCAGATGCTTCACCAAAAGTCAGGTGTGTATTTACAGTATTTCCATCAGTTTGCCAAACATTCTGAAGAGCAATTTGGAATTATGCTGAAAGGGTTTTTAAACAATGCATAACCTTTGATCCAGTAATATTAATATTAAGAGTACATCCAAAAGAGAAAAAATAAGGAAATGATCTACTTCCATAAAAGTATTTATAGCTGCACTTTTTGTGGTGGTGAAGATTTGAAAGGTGAAGGAATGTCTACTGTTGAATGGCTGAACAATTTGTGATATGTGATAGTGATGGAATACTATTGTGCTGTAAGGAATGCTAAGTTCAAATAGTGCTAGAAAGACCTACATAAAGTGATGAAGTGTGTAATAAGCAGAAGCAAAAGCATATTATTATACACACCACTTGAAAAACTGTGGAATGATAAACTTGGCTATTATCAGCAATACAATGATCTAGGACAACTCTGAGGGATTTATGACAAAGAATGAGATCCACTATCAGAGAAGGAACTGTTGGAATTGGAATGCAAGTGAAAGCATAAGATTTTCTACTTGTTTGTGTATATATTTTGAGGTTTTGGTTTTGTGCGATTATTCACAATATGGAAATATGTTTTGCCTGATAAAATTGTATGACCCAGATCAAATTTTTGCCCATTCCAGGGGGCAAGTGAAGGGGGGGGGGACAAGTTGGATAATATAACTTCAGAAAACTTACATGGAAATTTGTTGTTACATATAATTGGTTAAAAACTGAATAAAGACAATTTGGAAAAAATAAAATCTAAAAGGGCAAAAAAATAATGTTTCTCCTCAGTGACCTTTGCTGGATCATTGTCATGTTATATCCTCTAACTGTGTTTATTTCCTCCCTCACACAATGATAGCAATGACAACTGTTCCTACCATTAATAATAATAATACACAAAGACTAAATAAACTAACACTCTTTGTAGATGATATACAGAATCAGAGAACCCCAAAGAGTCAATAAAAACCTAATAAAAATAATTAACAACATTATAAAAGTTGTATGATACAAAATAAACCCATATAAATCATCAGCATTTTCATTTACCACTAACAAAGTTCAATAACAAGAGATATAAAAGAAAACTCCATTTAAAATAATTGTACAGCATATAAAATATATAGGAGTATACTTACAAAAACAAACCCAGGACTTCTGGGTTAAGATGGCTGCATAATAGATAGAGGAAGCTTACTCTTCTCACCACCAACCTATACAGGTAACCTCAAAGGGACAAAAAAAAACCAAATCCAGATGATCGAAGGGACCCCACAACAGGGCGTAGCATTGAAGGTATGTGGGATTTGGGCATTTCCATGCTTTAAGGGGGTGAAATAGCTCCCACCAAAATGCGAGCTTATCAACTCTCCTATGGGAAGCCAATAAGAGAATAGATAAAAATCTGAGACTCCTCTTTTGACCCCTTTTGTGATCCTTGTGATTTCTTGTTGAAAAGTATTGTGGCCTTATTGAAAAACTTTAAGTTCCTATCAAACCTGAATTTAAAGGGTTAGCACTGTTAACACAGTAAGGAATGCTGCTGCCTGTTATAGCCAAGGCCAAGATACTCCCAACTTGGCTTCCTGATAAGAAGCCAGGCAAAATTCAGCCTTGGCCTTGGTCTATTCTGAAGCCAATGTTTTGTGTTTTGATGTGACATAATTTGTAACTTCTGCACATCTGCAAAGTTTCAGGGGGGGTTCTTTTGTGTGAAATGAGTATTGAAATATATATAATAAACTCCATGCTCCTGGAGCCAGAGCTAGAAGCATGAGGTAAAAGACAACTCCGTTGTTCTGTCCTTATTTCCTTATCAACTAAACTGTCCTTATCAGATTATCAGAGATGATCAGGAACATGGACTTTATTATATATATTTGGAGCTATGCCCAAAGGGAGCTAAAGGACTGTCTGCCCTTTGATCCAGCCATACCACTGCTGTGTTTATAACCCAAAGAGATGATAGGGAAAAAGATTTGTACAAAAATATTCATAGCCACACTCTTTTTGGTGGCAAAGAATTGGGAAATAAGGGAATGTTCTTCAATTGGGAAATGGCTTAACAAATTGTGGTATCTGTTGGTGACAGAATACTATTGTGCTCAAAGGAATAATGTACTGGAGGAATTCCATGTGAATCGGAATGACCTCCAGGAACTGAGGCTGAGTGAAAGGAGCAGAACCAGGAGAATATTATACACAGAACCTGGTTGACTATGGTGCAATCGAACATAATGGACCTCTCCACTCACAGCAATGCAATGATCCAGAACAATTCTGAGGGATCTATGAGAAAGAACAATATCCACATTCAGAGGAAGAACTGTGGGAGTAGAAACACAGAAGAAAAACAACTGCATGAACACACGAATTGATGTGGATTTTATTGGGGATGTAGACACTAAATGATCACCCTAGTCCATCAGTATTATGGAAATATGTCTTGATCAATGATACATGTAAAACCCAGTGGAATTTTGTGTCAGCAACAGGAAGGGGTGTGTGTTTAGGAGAGAGGTAAAGAACATGAATCATGTAACCATAAAAAATATTCTAAAATTAATAAAACTCTATAAAATAAAAAATAAATAAAAAATAACAAATATAGCAACATTTTTACAAAACAATTTTCACACAAATAAAATGAGGCCTCAGCAATTGGATTAATATTAATTGCTCATGGGTGGCTGAGCCAATATGATAAAAATTTCAATCCTACCTAATATAATTCATCTCTTCAGTGCCTTACTAAGAAAATTGGGAAAAATATTTCTGAGAACTATAAAAAAGTACAGAATTCATCTATAAAAATAAAAGGTAAAGAAAATCAAAGGAATTAATGAGAAAAATATGAAGGAAAGAAGCCTTCCTCTACCAGACCTCAAACTATACCATAAAGTGGTAATCATCAAAACAATTTATCATGGATAAGAAATAGAGTAGTTGATCAATGGAATAAGTTAGGAAATTAATATATGGAAGTTAATGACAATAATCACCTTTGCTCTATAAAACCAGAGATCCAAGTTACTTTTGGAAGAATTCACTATTTGACAGAAACTACTGGGAAAACTGGAAAACAAAGCATTCACCAATTGATAAATGGTCAAAAGAGAAGAACAGGCAATTCTCAGATGAGGAAATTAAATCTATCTAGTCATATGAGGAAATGCCCCAAATCACTGTTGATTAGAGAAGTGCAGAGATAGAGCAACAACTCACACCATACACCAAGATAAAGTCAAAACAGATATTTGATCTAGAATTAAATGGCAATACCATAAACAAATTAAAAGAACATGGACAATTTTTCCTGTAATACTACTAGATAAGGTACGAATTTAGGACCAAAAATGATAGAGAGCATTATAAAAAATGAAATGGATAATTCTGATTACATCAAATTAAAAAGTATCCTTACAAACAAAACCAGATTCAAACAGGATTAGAAGGGAGACAACAAACTGCAAAACAATTTATAACAAGTGTTTCTGACAAAAGTCTCATTTCTCAAATAAATAGAGAAGAGAGCCAAATTTATAAGAATATAAAGCATTCACCAATTGATAAATGGTCAAAAGACAAGAACAGGCAATTCTCAGATGAATAAATAAAAACTATCTAGTCATATGAGGAAATGTTCCGAATCACTATTGATTAGAGAAGTGCCAGTTAAAACAACACCAATCAAAGTGGGTTAATGTGACCAAAAAGTAAATAATACATGTTGGTGGAGTGAAAATTGGGAAACTAATGCAATGTAAGTTGAACTGTTAACTGATACAACCATTTGGGAGAGCAATATGGAACCACACTGAAAGGGCCATAAAACTTTGCATACTCTTTGACCCAGCAAGTCCATCTCTGCATCTGTATTTCATAGAGATCAGAGAGGGGGGTGTAAGAGAGAGAGAGAGACGGACAGGTGAAAG
The DNA here is from genome assembly GCF_016433145.1 of Gracilinanus agilis. NCBI lineage: Eukaryota > Metazoa > Chordata > Mammalia > Didelphimorphia > Didelphidae > Gracilinanus > Gracilinanus agilis. The sequence goes on along the minus strand of NC_058136.1, from coordinate 2,780,957 downwards.
CTTCTGCAAAGGTCTAGTGCATGACTTTGCAGAAGAGGGCAGGCACAGGCATGGAGCAAAAAGGAGAAGATTCTAGGGTGTGAGGACTGGATAAAAGGAGACTCAGAGAAACAGTTAAGGGGGAGTGTTCCTGTCTCTTCAAGCAATTGAGAAGAGCACATCCTGTGGTTGGTTCCTATCGTTGGAAGCCATTTGGTTCCTGTTTTCTGTGATTCAGCCATCCAATCACCCTACCATCAGGTGAGATATTCTATCCACCTTTATTCACTATAGACCTCCATCGAATTCCTGAGATCTGGTGCCAACTAAGAAGAACCTTCTCAGAGCCCAGAGACCTGTCTTGAAATTTAGGCCAGAGAAAACGTGGCTAAAGCCAAGCTGGTGAATTTCTCAGTGTAACCTATCTGCTGCTGATAGACTAATTCTTCAAAATAATATTTTGAGGACCAGTCTAGATCAGGAAGTTTAGATACTTGGGTCTAATTAGACAAAGAGAGTAAATTAAGGAGCTTCAAGATCCAGAAGAGGAATCCATGAGGAGTCTGTAGATTTTGGGAGGAGATTAGAGGGAAAGTTTAGGGTCACTTCTCCCTCTGGTCCTTTATCCTTTCTGATTTAAATACTATACCAATTTACTGTTTATATCATAGAAAGAAGTAGTCAGATTGTGTTAAACTTCATCAACCTGCTGGTGAGGCCTACCATCTAGCCTACAGCCTATTAACTCCTACCACAGGGTTCAACACTGGTCTAAACCTTTGTGCACAAACAACTTACCTTATTTTAGGTTTAAGTCACCTATTTCAGAGAAAATGGATCTTCTTCATACAATAAATATTTTAATGGCTCTTTATAGTGGCCAAATATTAGAAACTTTGGGGGATTTCATCAATTGGGGAATGGCTGAACAAGCTGTGGTATATGGTTGCAATGGAAAATTATTGTATCATAAAAATGAGCAAAAAGTGCAAAAAAGCCTAGAAGGACCAATATGAAGTGATAATAAGTGAAGAGAAAAGAGCACCAGAACAGTGTACACAGCAATAGAAATATTGTAGGATGATCAGTTGTGAAGGAATAAACTATAATCAGCAAAACAAGGTTCCAAGATAACGCCAAGGGACTCATGAAAAAATAACACTATCCACAGCCAGGAAAGAAACTGTTGGAATTTAATTATAGATCAAAGCCTAGCACCCTTCACTTTATTTCTTTCATGAGTATTTTATTTTATATGTCATATGTGCTTTCAGTCACAACATGGGAAATATGGGAATACATATTGCCTGAAAACATTGATGTATCTAGACCACTGATGGGCAAACTTTTTAAAGATGGAGCCAAAGGAAAGGAAACGTTCATCTGTCAGTCTGTTTCTAAGGCAACTATTTCGAAGTTTTCATTGTATTGTACCTACTTATCATATTTGTCAGATTAGGAATAAAGTCACCAGGCAGGATAGAATATTTCAGGGGGCTGCAAAGTTTGCCCATCACTGATCTAGATCATACTATTTACTATTTACCATCTCAGGCAGGGTGGGTCATGTGGGATAGAGAATTTGAATTGCAAGTTTTCAGAAAACAACTGTCAAAAATTATCTCTACAAGTGATGACAAATAAAATCTAATGAAAATATTTAAAAACAGAAGTTGACT
>NC_058136.1:2759240-2778799 GCF_016433145.1 Gracilinanus agilis | reverse complement strand
AATTTGTTTTGTCTATAATTATTATTCCAGTTGTTACCATTTCCCCTGTAGCGGCTATTATTGTGCCTGTTGTTATTATAATAATTTCTATTGTTCTGCCTGTTAAATTGTCCCCTAAATCTGTAATCCATTACAAAATAACAAATGCAATTGCATAGAAAACACTGTATTGTGCCTGTGTACCTATTATTTCTCTGGGTATTGTTCCTTTCACTGCACAGATCTTAGTGCTGCCACTGCCTTGACCTCCTTGATGTCACTGTCCTTTGCATATTCTTTTTTTAATAGCTATTTCTGAAAACTCTCAATGATACTATCTTTGTCATCAGAAGATAATAGGTTCACCTTCTAACTAGCTCACCACTTGTAAAAAGGAATTAGGAGGACTGGGTGTAGTTGTGAAATAGCAAGTAAGCTGTGGAATGACCCCTCCTCCTTCACAGCCACCCCTATTTACTGAAAGACAAATGGGAATACCTGAGTGAAAACGGGGGACCCCTGATTTCCAGATTAAGATGGTGGCAGAGTAGAAGCAGCATGCTTAATCTCTCCTAACCTACACATATAGGACTCCTCAAGAGGACATAAAAACAAATCCAAATGAAAGAAGGAACCCCACAACAGGGCAAAGCAGTGAAAGTATGTGAAATTGGGGCATTTCCATGCTATAAGGGGAAGAAATATCTCTCACTAAAACTCAAGCTGAGCAATCCCTCCCCATCCACCTACAGTGCCAAAGCCAGTGCACAAGAGTTAGAGCAAGTTTGGGGCATTCATTAAGTTCTTGACAGCTGCTTGGGATCACCAGGGACTGCTCCTGAAAGCAGCAAGACTTAAGACCCCAAGAGGCTAAAGAACTCATTGACTTTGAACATAGACCTTGAGCTCAGGCGAGGACTTTGAGCTCAGTACCACCTCACACCTAGCAGATTGGAGAAAATGATAGCAGGTGAGAGAAATAAATGTTGGAGGGGATGTGGCAAAATTGGGACATTAATGCACTGCTGGTGGAGTTGTGAACTGACCCAACCATTCTGGATGACATTTTGGAACTATGCTCAAAGAGCTCTAAAAGATTGCCTGCCCTTTGATCCAGCCATACCACTGCTGGGTTTGTGCCCCAAAGAGATAATATATAAAAGGATTTGTATAAAAATATTTATAGTCACACTTTTTGTGGTGGCAAATTTTTGGAAAATGAGGGTATGCCCTTCAATTGGGGAATGGCTGAACAAATTGTGGTATATGCTGGTGATGGAATACTATTGTGCTCAAAGGAATAATAAATTGGAGGAATTCCATGTGAACTGGAAAGACATCCAGGAATTGATGCAGAGTGAAAGAAGCAGAGCCAGAAGAACATTGTACACAGAGAAGGATACACTGTGGTAAAAACTAATGTAATGGACTTCTGTACTAGCAGCAGTCCAATGACCCAGAACAATTCTGAGGGATCTATGGCAAAGAATGCTACCCACATTCAAAGGAAAAACTGCTTGAGTGGAAGCACAGAAGAAAAACAACTACTTGAACACATGGGGACATGAGGATGTAGACTCAAAACTACCACACCAATGCAACTCTCAATAATGTGTAAATAAGTCTTGATTGATGACATATGTTAACACCAGTGGAAATGCGCATTGGCTGGGGGGGAGGGGGTGAATGGGGTGTGAAGGGGAAAGTAAAAACATGAATCATGTAACCATGGAAAATTTTTCTAAAAAAATAAAATATTTGAATTAAAAAAAAATGGGGGACCCCAGATGGTTATGCTGGGGTAAAGGGGTGGAAGGTATGTTTTCCCCTTGAGGAGAAATGAGTGAATCTCCAATTGGATATTGATGCCAGTTGGGGCACACAGAAACTTCCCCTTTATTCCTAGCTGGCGATCAGGTTTAAAATGGAGATCAGCCTGCCTCCCTTCACTATCCCTTTCAATAAGCCTCCCAACAATAGAGTCACACAGATCTGACTATATTTTCCTACAAAAATACTAAATGAGGAGGTGGGATAATACTTTTCAGTCTTTCCCTGATTACAATGATGGGAAATCACATTCCTGATCGTAGGATTGTAATATCTCTGCTAATGTAGAAAATGAAATTAGTTTAAGCTTTGTTAAGATTGACCTCTCAACTATCTGAAAGGGGGACTCAAGGATGTACTTGCTTTACAGGATATGACCAATACACAAGTGTTAGTAACAACTCTAAATAGAATCAGTTGAGTTTTTGAGGCAACACAAGCTAGAAAATAAATCATTATTTTCTATGACAAATAATTTCATAAACTTTTTTTTTAACACAGAACACGAAATGTTTCTATTTCATCCTCATTAAGTAGTGGAATAATATTGTGGTTTCATAGATTCCTACTCATTGCTTAATCATTGCTATGCCATTCCAGATATTCAAAGGACCTTATCTTAAATACAAATAAGTAATTAATAATAGGCAGATGATAAGGCCAAACCATCATATACTCAATTTTTTCTTGGTTATTGGAAAGAGTATAATTTCTGGTTGAACAGAATAGCTTAGATCTTCCATACTGGTAGCTTATTTCCAGCCTTTGTCTAATAGGTGAATATTTATTATTGTGTCCACATATTTCACTAATCACTTGCCCTGATTATAGAAACATGCCATAAAAAGAAAAAAATGAGAGGACAGCTGGGTGGATCAGTGGAATGAGAGACAGGCCTAGAGGTGAGAGGTCCTAGGTTCAAATCAAGCCTCAGATACTTCCTAGCTGTGTGACCCTGGGCAAATCACTTACCCCCCATTATCTAGCCCTTACCACTATTATGTCTTGGAACTAATATACAGTATTGGTTTTCAAGTGGAAGGTAAGGGGTTAAAAATGTGAGACATAGATATAGTAAGGAGAAATTGACTCCTGGTTTGATGATAATTCTAGGCAAAAGTTATGGATAACCATTGATGACAATTCCATAAGTCATACTCAGAATCATCCAGGTGGGAAAATATTCAGTTCAAGAGGAAGCATCATCTTAGAGAAATCAAGAGAGAAGAGTCCTATTGTAGCCTACATCAAAGTTGCTCTTTTAGGTTATCCCTTGAGAGAAAACTCTACAATTCACAGATGTTATCACTAAAGGGCTACTGGCAATATGAATCTAGTTTGATTTTTTCCTATTCAGGATATTATGGAACTATATCATCTGGAAAACAAAGGTGAAGAAGAATCCTGTTGCATGGATCCCTTTACTTAGTGATCTCAGTCTAGTTTCCACATGTCAACCTGGTGTTAATCCCTATACTATTTGAGCTTAGAGTTAAAAATTTTTTTATCTAAGCTCATGATGAGAATTCTCTATAATGTTAGTGCTGATGATACCACACAGCTCCCCCTAGCTACTTCTACACAGCCCATAAAGTCTGCATTTGTATCTGTGGATCTATTGTGATTAAATAATGAATGAATTAAGCTAGGAGTGTGATTATAAATGGGGAGAAGGCCTCAGTCATACGTATGTAATTCCATATTAAAACTGGCATCCATTTCATTTAAATCAAGGACTTGGTTATTCCTTTATTTTTGTTCCATGAAGTCACCCCTACTTCTGCTCTGATTTCTGTGGTAATAAAACAATCAATTATAAACCTCTCCAACCATGATAAAGTTCAGTAAACAGCAAGGCTGAAATGCAGAATAGCTCACCTGTAAGAGCAGTGTCCCTGAAGACTTCTTCCAGGCTTTAAAAGGTACACTGACTTCTGAAAGTAATTTCCTCATGCCACATGCATCTTTGTGTACTGTGCCCATTAGTAAAATTAGTGATTCAGTTGTGTACTCCAGACCCTCCATGCTCATCAAGGTGCTTGTGGAGCTATTAGTACAGCATCACAGACATCCTTACCATTGGTCTCCCAAATCTGTTCCTCCTATATCAGTTCTCATGCCTAGCCTTTCTTCTGTAAGAAATTCTCTTCTTAATAAACTTAGGACTAACATTAATACTAATGAATTGTTCAATACGGAGCAAATATATCTTAATTTTTCAGATCTTCAGATAACTTATCTGTGTAATAGGATACATATCAGGTTTTCCTCTCAGAACTTTTATGGGTTGGAAGCTAAATTATTCTAATTCTGTTGTTGTCATACAATCTTGGTTATGATCCAGGAGAGGTTCACCTTCCCTGATGTCTGAGAGACTTGCATGATTGAGTGATTGGAGAGTTATAATGGCATTAAGAAGAACTGAGCAGAAATCTTGCCATAGGAACTTATTAACTACATGAACTTGGAAAAGTAGCATAACTTTTCTCCATCTCAGCATCTCACTCTCTAAAATGGATATAATAATTATATGTACCTAAAAGGTTTCTGGTGAAGATGAAAAGAAATATATGTGTAAAGCACATTTAAAACCTTAAAACATTCAATAAGTATTAGTTATTACTTTTTCTGATATATTATTGCTGTTGTTATTATTGTGGTTGATAAGGGCATAGAACATGTCAGTTCAATATCACTCACCTGTGGAAATTTGTAGATGTCAAGCAGAGTCCCCATCTGGACAGAGAGAGCTGATGTGACTCCTCCAATAACAGCCACAGACTTGTTCTGGTTTCTGCAGCTGTAGTTAGGGATGAGCCATATTCCCCCAGAAAGCCATTGTAGGGTACTCTGTAATGTTTTTTCATCACTGTGGTAGGTGTTATAGAGGTGGAATCCCAGGGAAATGTTGGGCAACAGATTGGGATCCCTATTAATCTCCTCTATAGCAAACACTACAGCCAGGGCCTGTTGATAATTTTTGTACAACCACCTGTGGAGGAGAGTGCCAATAGAATATTAATAAGCTATCAAAAAGAATACTTTTCAGAAGAAAGAATTCTTCCATAACATGAGTCAAAACTAAGGACCTCCAAACTTGTTCTCAGCCATATGGCTTATTTCTATATTCCTCACTTCTTGTGATTCCTGAGATGTTGAGGAGAATTGGCTCTAGGTTTTACATGACTCTGCATTCATTCCAGAAATAGATATTGAGTGTGTAATATGTACTAGATACTGTAGAGTATCTGGATGAATCTTGACTCTAGAAAGTTTAAGAAATATTGGGAGAGAGAACAAATACAGCAATAACTAAAATACAAGGTGGGAGGTATAAGATATGTTAAAGATGAAAGTCAGCAAGATGTAAAAAAGCTGAGCAGAAGCCTCATAGCCCTGAAGAAATGAGGGAAATATTCCTAGAAGGCATCATGGGCCTTGAGGGGTGAAGGAAGATTTGGATATATGAGTATATATAGAAGATGACATTCCAAAGGGAGTAAAAAATAGAAATAAGCTCATATAGGCATAGGAATAAGAGATATAGTACATTTGGGACCTTGGGACCTTACTCAAGTTTTGTCTGATATCTCTAAGAAAAGGTGAAGTCCTGACTAAGTCTTCCTTCCCTCTTCACTTCCTTCTGTTCCTGTACAGAAAATGAGAAATACAGAAAACCAAAATCATTTCATATAATGGGACTAAACACCAGGTTTTTCATCAGGTTTCTGAGCATTTAAGTCCCTATATCCATTCTTTCCTCTTTTATTCATTTTGTATTGAATTAGAATTGGAGAGGACCTCACCAAAGTGGGCTATTTTCAAGAAAATTTCTAATACTGCATAGAGTTTAAATGCATTTAACTTTGCATAGGATTTTTATTAAAAGTTTCATCAAAGGAATGACAGAACTTTCTTATCCCTTTAAACCAAACCACCAATTCTGCTTCATTGGTGAATAACAAAGAAATGAAACAAAACAGTCACATTAAAACAGTAAAAAGTAAACAATGATTAAAGTGTTTCAGTGATTTTGTCTTTTAGATAAAAATAGAGACAAAAATTATAAGAGGAATGAAAGAAATCCAGACAAATTTAAAAAGTTACAAAAGATGATAGATATGTAGAAACATTTGGCTATGAGAAGGTATAGAATAAAATGTCAGTGTCCTTATCTGCCAAAGAACTGTCCAATTTATCTCATAGGTTTTTTTTTCCACAACCAGAAAGATGAGAAGATAGAATCAACTGCTGACCTACTTATTCTGTGCTCTCACAAAGTGAAATTGTCTAAGAAGTGGTGTATTTTGGTTTGAATCTGATTGGCAAAGTGCAGGTTTACAAAACCTTATATGTGAATTTGCACTGCTACACAGAGTTCTTACTTTAGAAACTTGGGTTTGTGTAAAGAGAATTAATACAGGACAAAGAACAAAACCAAGGCCTAACCAGGAACATAAATGCTAATAAAGCTCATCCAAGTTGCAGAATAGAAATCTAAGTCCACTGTCTTGGATATTTCCAGTGCAGCAAAACTAACCTAGAGAAACAAAAGCAAATCCCTCCCCTATCATCTAGAGAAAATGAAAATACTCCAGACATCACTAAGAAATAGCAAGTGTTTCATTAAAATCATTTATAAATCTCCCTTATTATTTGTTACAATATTATCCTGGGCATGCCTCTCTCTTCAAATAAACTCAAATCTCCTAAGCTCTCACTTTCAGACTCTGCCCCAGGCTCATCTAGTCAACTTCATTGGGGTTTTATAATCTTGACTGCTCTCTCATGAATATATAACTAGTGACAAGAAGAATAGAGGAAATCGATACATTCATATATTCATAAGACCAGAAGGTATTTACTAGTAATTGGTGGAGTGGGAGGAATATACTATCTTCAAAGAAGGAGTTCCCAAGACTCCCCTAAAAGCTTGTGCTCACTTAATATCAGACAGGTAAATGTGGAGAGGAAATAAGTGAGCTTTAATTCCTGTGGATGGGGAAGACTCTTTGCCCAATTCAATAGAAATACCTCTGTCCAGAGCACAGGATTCAAGAATGTCTGCCACTTCTGGGAATTAATTTAATTTTGGCAGTGTGGAGTCCACTGCTCAAGTATCAACATAAGCTCCACATAGGGGAGGAAGGGTGATAAAAGACTGAGTCTGCTCTAGACTGAACTTCTTTTCTATGGACCTTTGGGACAGGATTGGGGAGAGGAAAGTAGAGGAGAGATATTTTTTCCATTCAACTTAGAAAGGTCCTCAGACATATGTGAAAATGGCAAGAATATAGAAAACTTCAAAGAAAAAAGTGGGGGAGAGTAGCCATCGGGTCCTGCTGCATGGGCTTGCCCTTCTATCCTATCTATAAGGATATAATTTTTAATGATCATGTTGAAAATAAGCCCAGACAGACACAGTGGCACTTACTGATAAGGTTTACAAGCTTTGTTAGGAGGACTTTCAAAGAGTTCTGCTCCTGTAACTTCATTCACTTCAACTGAAAATAAGGATAAAAATATTCCAAATACCAGGTCAGCATCTCTAGAAACAATGGGGTTAATCTGGTGGAAGCAGGGTAGCTTTTCTTTTCTGTGCCCAGAACCATGAGGCTGTAACAGCAGAAATAGTATAAGTGAAGAAAGCAGATGAGAAGTGCTTTTCTGAATAGAAGGCAACATCTCCATGACACTTCCCCAAGGTTTTAAACCTGGAAACTTTAAGGAGCCACTTAGACTAAGGTAAAGTCAGGTGCCTAGTCATGGACTGATGCTAAACTGTCCAATGACAGAAATGATCTCTCTTTCTATAGATGTCCTGGAACTTAATTGTCTACCACACCTGAGGGAACACAATAAGACAGTAGCCAGGTACCAGTTCAAGACAAGGATAATGGTTCAAGAGAAATGGACATTTTATAGTTCTCAGGTTTTCAACTAGACTCTGGCTCACAACACCCTTATTTTTAGATACATCCTACTACATCCTCCAAAGAGAAGTGTTGTTCCATGAAGAACTCTGGGGACCAGACTGCCTGGGGCATCTCCAGATGAGTCTCTACATCCAAGGGAAAAATATAAACATAAAATTATGTTTTAAACTCTTTCCCCCATGTTAGTAGCAGATGCTACAGTACAGAAGTGCCATCCTAAGAAAGTAATTTCTGTTTCCTACATTCAGCAAATGGCCTGTGATGGTGAAAATGTATGAAAAATTTCCTTGTAGGTGACAAGATTAAAAGAACAACAATCAGTGATACTGATTTCATTGGTGGCCTATAAGTCTGATGTCCTTGATGTCCATTTGCTTCCTTGTGCTGGGTGCGATGTATTCTAGGTCTCATATAAAGTATTTAATGTATTCTATTGAGAAAAAATATTAGGAAATGGACAATGCTCACAAAACCCCCTCCTATTTCTCTCCTCACTCTTTGGACAAGATCAAAGCATCACAGTCTCAGATATAAAAGGGGCCTAAGAGTTGTTTAGTAGCATAGATTTGTGGGAGAATTCTCCTTTCTGGTGATTTGCATTAGAAACACTTGTTGTCTCATCTGATTCCCTACCTTAATAAGGCTATGACAGCTTTTGACGAAATATGTCTTTTGCTCTATTAATGATGAGAGTAAAGAATTTATTAGATTGACAGCAGAAGAAATAGATTACTTAAATAATCCAATAACAGAAAAAGAAATTGAATAATTCATCAAAGAATTCCCTAAGAAAAAATCACTAGGGCCTCATGGATTCACAAGTAAATTCTATCAAACATTCATAGAACAACTAATCTCAATACTATACAAATTATTTGACATAATAAGCAAAGAAGGAGTTATACCAAATTCCTTTTATGACACAAATATAGTACTGATTCCAAAGCCAGGCAGACCAAAAACAGAGAAAGAAAACTATAGATCATTCTCCTTAATGAACATAGATGTAAAAGTCTTAACAAGAATACTAGCAAAAAGACTCCAGCAAGTTATCATGAGGGTTATCCATCATTATCAGGTGGGATTCATATCAGGAATGCAAGGAGGGTTCAACATTAGGAAAACCATCCACATAATTGACCATATCAACAAGGTAAGAAACAAAAATCACATGATTATCTCAATAAATGCTGAAAAAGCGTTTGACAAAATAAAACACCTACTCCTATTGAAAACACTAGAAAGTATAGGAATAGAAGGATCTTTCATAAAAATAATAAACAGTATCTATCTAAAACCATCAACAAGAAGAACAATCAGATCCATTGGGGCAGAGAATTGGCTCGTGCCCTATAGAGAGGTAGAAGGGTAACAAAAGGACTAATGGAGAAGGGAAGTAAAACTAAGAAGGGAGAGGGTGGGGGAGGTAGCTTAAAAAGATCCTAAAGAAGAATAAGAGGGGAATAAGAAGGGAGAGGGGAGAAAGGGAAGTACAACAAGGGAGGGGATTAGGGGAACTGATTTAAAACAAAACACTGGTATAGAAGGAAATAGTGAAAAAAGAAAGGACAGGACAAGGAGAGAGAATGAAAATGTCTGGGAATACACAGTTGATAATTATAACTCTGAATGTGAATGTGATGAACTAGCCCATAAAAAGGAAGCAAATAACAGAGTGGATTAGAAACCAAAATCCTACCATATCTTGTGTACAAGAAACACTCATGAGACAGGCAGACATAATAGAGTATAAATGGAAGGATGGCACAAAATCTATTGGGCTTCAAATGATAAAAGAAGGCAGGGGTTGCTATCATGATCTCTGACAGATCCAAAGTAAAAACAGATATGGTTAAAAGAGATAGAGAAGGTAACTACATCCTAATAAAAGGTAGTATAAACAATGAAGAAAAATCAGTACTCAACATGAATGTACCAAAAGGTATAGCTTCCAAATTTCTAAAGGAGAAGCTAGTGGAGCTCAAGGATGAAATAGATAGCAAAACTATACTAGTGGGGACCTCAACCTTCCCCTATCAGATATAGATAAATCAAACCAAAAAATAAATAAGAAAGAGATAAGAGAGGTGAATGAAACCCTAGAAAAATTAGAGTTAATATATATATAGGGAGAAAAATAAATAGGGACAAAAAGTAATACACTTTGTTTTCAGCAGCACATGGAACATTTACAAAGATAGACCATGTAATAGGGCATAGAAACTTGGAAAAAATGCAAAAAGACAGTAATAATAAATGCAATCTTATCAGATCATAATGCAATAAAAATACTTATTAGTAAGAATACATGGAGAGGTAAACCAAAAACTAATTGGAAATTAAATGATATGATTCTCTAAAATAATTTAGTGAAAGAACAAATCATAGAACCAATTAATCATTTCATTAAGACAATAACAATGATGAGACTTCTTACCCAAACCTATGGGATGCAGCCAAAGCAGTTCTAAGGGGAAAATTTATAACACTGAGTGCATATCTTAACAGATTAGGGAGGGCAGAGATTAATGAATTGGGAATGCAACTTAAAAAATTAGAAAATAAAGAAATTTAAAATCCTCAGATGAAAACTAAATTATAAATACTAAAAAACAAAGGAGAAATTAATAAAATCGAAAGTAAAAGAACTATTGAATTATTAAATAAGACTAGAATCTGGTATTTTGAAAAAACAGATAAAATGAGAAATGTTATAAAAGAAGAGAGTAATCTAAATACTACCACTATTAGGCTAGTTATTAGTAGTAGTAATCTGAGATATTAATCTGAGGAAGCTGTGGTTTGGTTCCCTAATAGATGGTTCAGGGACACCTGAGTCCTGCCAACCAGCTATCTGTTATAATAACTGCCCTTTTTTATAACAGTGCCCAGGCAGGATCCCTAAAGGTCAATGGATGGGTAACCCTTTTAAGGTCCCACCTGGGGTTGATTGATTATTGGTACTGGGCTCTCTCACCCTTGGATAACATTCATCTGACTGTGTTGCTCCCTCCCCACAGTGGTAATGGAATAACTACTCCAGGAAAATACTTAATAACTTTTATCTACGTTGCTTAATGAGGGAAAGGAATGATCAGTGTTATATTGAACCTCTGGGAGCTTGAAGATCACTTTTGATTGACAAATAAGTCAGTTGGATGGGAATGTTCCCAGGGAGTCATGCGAGAGGCAGGAGGAGGGGCAGTTAAGAATTCTGAAAGGATTCTGGGTCTTGGACCTGTGCTGAGGCTGGAGATCAGTGGATCCTGGTCTTGGAGTGAGAGGTGCAAACATCTGTCTCTGAAAACTCTTCCTGTACTTGAGATACCGTGCCAACCTTTACCTGACCACCACCTTGGTGTCTACTGCCCCTAGATATTAGGAGTTACATCATCTAGATATCTAGGTTTCCCAGGGCCGGGGAGGGATCCGGGAAGTGGGCAGGAGTTGAAGAAGAGGGTGGAAAAGGGTGGAAATAACTCAACTGTAAGGCTGAAGATCTATTGAAGAAGAAGTCAAAATATCCCAGCAGTTTACCTACTCTGGTTTAGTCCTGGCCAGGCTGAACCAGAGGGAAGCTACATTGATTCTTCATCTGCCAGCAGTTGAGATTTCATTAGCAACCAGTAGAGTAGGGTCTCCTATACCACAGTCCTTTACCCTTATCCTTCTTGTTAATATAAAGTTTAAAGTACTTTCCTAAAGCAGTATCAAACTTGTTTTGGAAAGGAGAAATCACAATCAGAATACAAGGCGTTATCCTAGCTAAAGAGCTCAAATCAATATAACAATTAACCCCAGGTGGTCCTGAAGGGATATACATCTTAGACCTGAAGAATCCTCCCTAGGCAACTGTTATAAGGGAGAAGGGTCATCTTATTCTCTCTGTACATCAATTTACAATCTCAAACATATCAAGAGACTCCCATATAATTATAACATCAGGAATGGGATGGGGAAATAGATGACCCTATCACCAAATCCACTCTGAAAATCAGTGTTCCCACATCTGTCCATGAAGCCCCATTACCATGATTTGCCACCAGAGATAATCAGTTGTATGTGATAATTAGATTAAGTCTACACTGCCCATCTTTACATTTAATCACCAAAGGTGAGAGCACCTCCAAATTCAGGGAGGTCCTAACCCACATGTGCTAGAGTGAGTGAAGAATCAGAATCCACTGGCTGCCCCTTATGCATTCTATGAGAAGCGTCTATTGTGATTGGACATGTGAATTAGGAGGGAGAGACAGGAAGTGATGCATAAGTGATCCCTTTAAAAGGAGAAGTCATCTGGGGGCTTCTGGTGAAGAGGGCAGCTGATGAAGGAGCTCTTCTGCTCCATGAAGGAGTGTTGGCTGGAATGCTGAGACCTTGGTGAGACTTCTTTAAATATCTTCTTTTGAATTCCACATAGGGAGTTTAAGGAATGAATATTCCTGAACTTCTCTTAAGAAACTTTTTATTTATTTATTTTTAAATCCTTGACTTCTGTGTATTGGCTCCTTGGTGGAAGAGTGGTAAGGGTGAGAAATGGGGGTCAAGTGACTTGCCCAGGTTCACACAGCTGAGAAGTGTCTAAGGCCAGATTTGAACCTAGGACCTCCCATTTCTAGGCCTGACTCTCAATCCACTGAGCTACCCAGCTGCGCCCAAGAAACTTCTTTTCATAGATTCTGTGAATGAAGTTTTGTTTCATTCACCTCCGGGCCTCTGGTCCTCTCACTCTCAGCTGAGGGTTAATTAGATCTACCTGGATTAATTAGAGGATTGTAGTAAATTACCTACTGGTTTAGATTCTTATTTCCTTATTTCCTCTCTCTCTTCTTAATTGTAAATAAGCTTCCATAAAAGCAAATTTTGACTTGAGATTATTCTTAATTGAGGATTGATAATAGTTAAATCCGCTGGTGACCATCTTTTAATATATTGAACCCCAAAACCCTGCCTTCTTCATCCTTACACTTATAAGGTACTTCACTGATCATGAGGCATAAGATGTCATAAAAGTACTTGAGCATTCTGGCTTGTGGGGCTAAATCCAGCAGAGGAACCGAAGGAATAGAAATCTTGGGATAGGTTGAAGTCACAGCTTAAAAGACTGCAATGTCTCAATATTACCACTGATCATGGGCATCCCATATTGCCTTGGGGAGGAAGGAAATGCACAATAGTTTGGAAGAATTATTGGATGGATGGATGGATTAAAGATTGAAAATGCATTTTATTACTCACTGTGATACACCCTCATAACACAAGTACCATAGCAAAGATGGATTTTGGTCTCAAGAAACTTACATGCCAATAGAGGGAGTCTACCCATATAAGGGAGTGGCAGCAGCAAAATATTGAGGGAAATATTCTGTTTCAGGAATGTTGAGTTTGAGATACCTATGGGAAAAATAAATTCAAAATGTTTAGTAAGGATGTCAAAACATCTGGTAGGATTTTTTTCGAACCTACATCTATCATTCCCAATTTCTCATCTTTTGCAACTTTTACAAGCTTAACAGCTGAATAACACCATGGATAGAGTATTGGACTTGGAGTGAAGAAAAAGGAATTTAAATACAACCTCAAATACCAGCTATGAGACTCTCGGCAAGGCATTTTACCTCCACCAGCCTCATCATCCTTAAAATGGAGTTTAAAGTGAAGCATGACAGTTTTCACTCCATTTTCTTCAAGAGTTGTTTTTAATGATACATATGTTCTTCCACCACATGATATTTATAAAATGTGGATTACATAATAAAACATGTATTACCTTTATCCAATTGCTTATCATTTCAGGGATGGCAGGAGGGGAGAGAGGGAAAGAATTTGTAACAAAATAAGAGAAAATGAATGTTAAAAAGTTCTTTGACATGTAATTGGGATAAAACAAAATATTACTAAAAAAAAACAAGGGTCATAATAGTCCTTGCCTCTTAGGCTGTCATGAGGGATCATAAGATCAGATAATATGTATAAAGTTTTTTCAAAATATTAAAGCATTTTATGAATTTTAATGACTACTACTAAAAGTATGCCATTTACTACTCCGTTTAAGCAGTTGATGAGCAATTGATATAAATTGTGAGTAGTAAAGACACAATAACTACTTCTTGGGTTCAGCCATTTAATCAGTTCCAATCAACTTAATTATACTATGAACTAGCTCTTCATCTTGAACTTAAGGACAGTTCAAGATTGCCAGATGCTTCACCAAAAGTCAGGTGTGTATTTACAGTATTTCCATCAGTTTGCCAAACATTCTGAAGAGCAATTTGGAATTATGCTGAAAGGGTTTTTAAACAATGCATAACCTTTGATCCAGTAATATTAATATTAAGAGTACATCCAAAAGAGAAAAAATAAGGAAATGATCTACTTCCATAAAAGTATTTATAGCTGCACTTTTTGTGGTGGTGAAGATTTGAAAGGTGAAGGAATGTCTACTGTTGAATGGCTGAACAATTTGTGATATGTGATAGTGATGGAATACTATTGTGCTGTAAGGAATGCTAAGTTCAAATAGTGCTAGAAAGACCTACATAAAGTGATGAAGTGTGTAATAAGCAGAAGCAAAAGCATATTATTATACACACCACTTGAAAAACTGTGGAATGATAAACTTGGCTATTATCAGCAATACAATGATCTAGGACAACTCTGAGGGATTTATGACAAAGAATGAGATCCACTATCAGAGAAGGAACTGTTGGAATTGGAATGCAAGTGAAAGCATAAGATTTTCTACTTGTTTGTGTATATATTTTGAGGTTTTGGTTTTGTGCGATTATTCACAATATGGAAATATGTTTTGCCTGATAAAATTGTATGACCCAGATCAAATTTTTGCCCATTCCAGGGGGCAAGTGAAGGGGGGGGGGACAAGTTGGATAATATAACTTCAGAAAACTTACATGGAAATTTGTTGTTACATATAATTGGTTAAAAACTGAATAAAGACAATTTGGAAAAAATAAAATCTAAAAGGGCAAAAAAATAATGTTTCTCCTCAGTGACCTTTGCTGGATCATTGTCATGTTATATCCTCTAACTGTGTTTATTTCCTCCCTCACACAATGATAGCAATGACAACTGTTCCTACCATTAATAATAATAATACACAAAGACTAAATAAACTAACACTCTTTGTAGATGATATACAGAATCAGAGAACCCCAAAGAGTCAATAAAAACCTAATAAAAATAATTAACAACATTATAAAAGTTGTATGATACAAAATAAACCCATATAAATCATCAGCATTTTCATTTACCACTAACAAAGTTCAATAACAAGAGATATAAAAGAAAACTCCATTTAAAATAATTGTACAGCATATAAAATATATAGGAGTATACTTACAAAAACAAACCCAGGACTTCTGGGTTAAGATGGCTGCATAATAGATAGAGGAAGCTTACTCTTCTCACCACCAACCTATACAGGTAACCTCAAAGGGACAAAAAAAAACCAAATCCAGATGATCGAAGGGACCCCACAACAGGGCGTAGCATTGAAGGTATGTGGGATTTGGGCATTTCCATGCTTTAAGGGGGTGAAATAGCTCCCACCAAAATGCGAGCTTATCAACTCTCCTATGGGAAGCCAATAAGAGAATAGATAAAAATCTGAGACTCCTCTTTTGACCCCTTTTGTGATCCTTGTGATTTCTTGTTGAAAAGTATTGTGGCCTTATTGAAAAACTTTAAGTTCCTATCAAACCTGAATTTAAAGGGTTAGCACTGTTAACACAGTAAGGAATGCTGCTGCCTGTTATAGCCAAGGCCAAGATACTCCCAACTTGGCTTCCTGATAAGAAGCCAGGCAAAATTCAGCCTTGGCCTTGGTCTATTCTGAAGCCAATGTTTTGTGTTTTGATGTGACATAATTTGTAACTTCTGCACATCTGCAAAGTTTCAGGGGGGGTTCTTTTGTGTGAAATGAGTATTGAAATATATATAATAAACTCCATGCTCCTGGAGCCAGAGCTAGAAGCATGAGGTAAAAGACAACTCCGTTGTTCTGTCCTTATTTCCTTATCAACTAAACTGTCCTTATCAGATTATCAGAGATGATCAGGAACATGGACTTTATTATATATATTTGGAGCTATGCCCAAAGGGAGCTAAAGGACTGTCTGCCCTTTGATCCAGCCATACCACTGCTGTGTTTATAACCCAAAGAGATGATAGGGAAAAAGATTTGTACAAAAATATTCATAGCCACACTCTTTTTGGTGGCAAAGAATTGGGAAATAAGGGAATGTTCTTCAATTGGGAAATGGCTTAACAAATTGTGGTATCTGTTGGTGACAGAATACTATTGTGCTCAAAGGAATAATGTACTGGAGGAATTCCATGTGAATCGGAATGACCTCCAGGAACTGAGGCTGAGTGAAAGGAGCAGAACCAGGAGAATATTATACACAGAACCTGGTTGACTATGGTGCAATCGAACATAATGGACCTCTCCACTCACAGCAATGCAATGATCCAGAACAATTCTGAGGGATCTATGAGAAAGAACAATATCCACATTCAGAGGAAGAACTGTGGGAGTAGAAACACAGAAGAAAAACAACTGCATGAACACACGAATTGATGTGGATTTTATTGGGGATGTAGACACTAAATGATCACCCTAGTCCATCAGTATTATGGAAATATGTCTTGATCAATGATACATGTAAAACCCAGTGGAATTTTGTGTCAGCAACAGGAAGGGGTGTGTGTTTAGGAGAGAGGTAAAGAACATGAATCATGTAACCATAAAAAATATTCTAAAATTAATAAAACTCTATAAAATAAAAAATAAATAAAAAATAACAAATATAGCAACATTTTTACAAAACAATTTTCACACAAATAAAATGAGGCCTCAGCAATTGGATTAATATTAATTGCTCATGGGTGGCTGAGCCAATATGATAAAAATTTCAATCCTACCTAATATAATTCATCTCTTCAGTGCCTTACTAAGAAAATTGGGAAAAATATTTCTGAGAACTATAAAAAAGTACAGAATTCATCTATAAAAATAAAAGGTAAAGAAAATCAAAGGAATTAATGAGAAAAATATGAAGGAAAGAAGCCTTCCTCTACCAGACCTCAAACTATACCATAAAGTGGTAATCATCAAAACAATTTATCATGGATAAGAAATAGAGTAGTTGATCAATGGAATAAGTTAGGAAATTAATATATGGAAGTTAATGACAATAATCACCTTTGCTCTATAAAACCAGAGATCCAAGTTACTTTTGGAAGAATTCACTATTTGACAGAAACTACTGGGAAAACTGGAAAACAAAGCATTCACCAATTGATAAATGGTCAAAAGAGAAGAACAGGCAATTCTCAGATGAGGAAATTAAATCTATCTAGTCATATGAGGAAATGCCCCAAATCACTGTTGATTAGAGAAGTGCAGAGATAGAGCAACAACTCACACCATACACCAAGATAAAGTCAAAACAGATATTTGATCTAGAATTAAATGGCAATACCATAAACAAATTAAAAGAACATGGACAATTTTTCCTGTAATACTACTAGATAAGGTACGAATTTAGGACCAAAAATGATAGAGAGCATTATAAAAAATGAAATGGATAATTCTGATTACATCAAATTAAAAAGTATCCTTACAAACAAAACCAGATTCAAACAGGATTAGAAGGGAGACAACAAACTGCAAAACAATTTATAACAAGTGTTTCTGACAAAAGTCTCATTTCTCAAATAAATAGAGAAGAGAGCCAAATTTATAAGAATATAAAGCATTCACCAATTGATAAATGGTCAAAAGACAAGAACAGGCAATTCTCAGATGAATAAATAAAAACTATCTAGTCATATGAGGAAATGTTCCGAATCACTATTGATTAGAGAAGTGCCAGTTAAAACAACACCAATCAAAGTGGGTTAATGTGACCAAAAAGTAAATAATACATGTTGGTGGAGTGAAAATTGGGAAACTAATGCAATGTAAGTTGAACTGTTAACTGATACAACCATTTGGGAGAGCAATATGGAACCACACTGAAAGGGCCATAAAACTTTGCATACTCTTTGACCCAGCAAGTCCATCTCTGCATCTGTATTTCATAGAGATCAGAGAGGGGGGTGTAAGAGAGAGAGAGAGACGGACAGGTGAAAGCTTCTGCAAAGGTCTAGTGCATGACTTTGCAGAAGAGGGCAGGCACAGGCATGGAGCAAAAAGGAGAAGATTCTAGGGTGTGAGGACTGGATAAAAGGAGACTCAGAGAAACAGTTAAGGGGGAGTGTTCCTGTCTCTTCAAGCAATTGAGAAGAGCACATCCTGTGGTTGGTTCCTATCGTTGGAAGCCATTTGGTTCCTGTTTTCTGTGATTCAGCCATCCAATCACCCTACCATCAGGTGAGATATTCTATCCACCTTTATTCACTATAGACCTCCATCGAATTCCTGAGATCTGGTGCCAACTAAGAAGAACCTTCTCAGAGCCCAGAGACCTGTCTTGAAATTTAGGCCAGAGAAAACGTGGCTAAAGCCAAGCTGGTGAATTTCTCAGTGTAACCTATCTGCTGCTGATAGACTAATTCTTCAAAATAATATTTTGAGGACCAGTCTAGATCAGGAAGTTTAGATACTTGGGTCTAATTAGACAAAGAGAGTAAATTAAGGAGCTTCAAGATCCAGAAGAGGAATCCATGAGGAGTCTGTAGATTTTGGGAGGAGATTAGAGGGAAAGTTTAGGGTCACTTCTCCCTCTGGTCCTTTATCCTTTCTGATTTAAATACTATACCAATTTACTGTTTATATCATAGAAAGAAGTAGTCAGATTGTGTTAAACTTCATCAACCTGCTGGTGAGGCCTACCATCTAGCCTACAGCCTATTAACTCCTACCACAGGGTTCAACACTGGTCTAAACCTTTGTGCACAAACAACTTACCTTATTTTAGGTTTAAGTCACCTATTTCAGAGAAAATGGATCTTCTTCATACAATAAATATTTTAATGGCTCTTTATAGTGGCCAAATATTAGAAACTTTGGGGGATTTCATCAATTGGGGAATGGCTGAACAAGCTGTGGTATATGGTTGCAATGGAAAATTATTGTATCATAAAAATGAGCAAAAAGTGCAAAAAAGCCTAGAAGGACCAATATGAAGTGATAATAAGTGAAGAGAAAAGAGCACCAGAACAGTGTACACAGCAATAGAAATATTGTAGGATGATCAGTTGTGAAGGAATAAACTATAATCAGCAAAACAAGGTTCCAAGATAACGCCAAGGGACTCATGAAAAAATAACACTATCCACAGCCAGGAAAGAAACTGTTGGAATTTAATTATAGATCAAAGCCTAGCACCCTTCACTTTATTTCTTTCATGAGTATTTTATTTTATATGTCATATGTGCTTTCAGTCACAACATGGGAAATATGGGAATACATATTGCCTGAAAACATTGATGTATCTAGACCACTGATGGGCAAACTTTTTAAAGATGGAGCCAAAGGAAAGGAAACGTTCATCTGTCAGTCTGTTTCTAAGGCAACTATTTCGAAGTTTTCATTGTATTGTACCTACTTATCATATTTGTCAGATTAGGAATAAAGTCACCAGGCAGGATAGAATATTTCAGGGGGCTGCAAAGTTTGCCCATCACTGATCTAGATCATACTATTTACTATTTACCATCTCAGGCAGGGTGGGTCATGTGGGATAGAGAATTTGAATTGCAAGTTTTCAGAAAACAACTGTCAAAAATTATCTCTACAAGTGATGACAAATAAAATCTAATGAAAATATTTAAAAACAGAAGTTGACT
>NC_058136.1:2740757-2758740 GCF_016433145.1 Gracilinanus agilis | reverse complement strand
GAGCCAATACACAGAAGTTAAGGGTTAAAAAAAAAAAAAAAAAAAAAGCATCTACCATGAGAGAGGGCAGCTAGGTGGCTCAGTGGATTGGAGCCAGGCCCAGAGATGAGAGGTCTTGGGTTCAAACCTGGCCTCAGACACTTCCTAGCTGTGTGATCCTGTGACACTTAACCCCCACTGCCTAGCCCTTACCACTCTTCTGCCTTAGAACAAGTACACAGTATTGATTCTAAGATAGAAGATAAGGTTTTGGGGGAGGAGGGGAGAATAATCTACTATGTGCAATTTGCACAAAGACAAAAAATTAGCAGTTCCATGCCACAAAGACTTTATAATCTACTAAAAAGAGCATGTACAAATACAAGTTTATTGGGAAGGGTATTAAGAGGTGGAGTTTCCAGGGAAAGCTTCTTAAAGAAGGTGGTGCTTGAGTTTAGCCTGAAAGAAAGATAAGGAATCTGAAAGAAGAATATTGCTGGCACAGAGATAGGTGAATTTAAAGAGCTAATGGGCCAGTTTTGCAAGAATGCAATGTGTATGAACTGGAATACCATAAAATAAAGCAGTCAAGAGTCATTCTGGAGCCAGACTTAAAAAGACCAGGCTGAATAATGTGTATTACACTCCAGAGCAGGGAGCAAAATCTAAAGTTTGTGAAAAAAAAAATGTGTTAACTAAATTTCAGTATAAATGGTTTCCCTTGTAATCCTATATATTTTATTTTATTCACTTAAAAACATTTTGAGGTAAGATATGAAAGATTCATCAGACTGGAAAAGGATTCATGCCATAATCCCTGCTCCAAAATCAATAGAGCCATCCATATCTTCCTGTAGGTTCACCCCAGGAAGTCTGCCCAAATTTGGGGTGCCTTTTTTTATTTCTTTTGAAATCAGTAGGGTATTAATAGAACATTTAGATATCTACCAGTTCTCTCAATCTCTTGCCATGTAACCAGTCTAAATTTTTCCAATCATACATTTCCGTAACATCTTTTACTCTTGTTCTTCAAAGTTCCTGGTTTACTTATTGCATATGATACAGCCTGCTCACACCTATCATGATATACCTTACCACTGCCCTCTGGGATCACAGAATCAGATGCAGGAGTTCCATAGATACTTTCTCAGAATGTTTTTAAATGGCCAAAAGAAAACACTCAAAATTATTTTTTTAAGTTATAATGAAATCTAGCTACCATATTTTTATAAATAGCCTAAAAAATAAGTTCACAGACTCTAGTTTTGAAACTTTCTATTCCATAAAGTAATCTCTATAAGCCCCAACTTATTATCCAGCATTCCATTGAAGACCTCCAGTGAGGGAGAACTCCATAACACCTAAAGGAAACTCAATCCACTCTAAGAGAGCTATTTATTAAATGTTTTCTCTCCTGAATGGCTGAACAAATTGTGGTATCTGATGGTGATGGAATACTATTGTGCTCAAAGGAATAAAGAACTGGAGGAATTCCATGTGAACTGGAATGACCTCCAGGAATTGATGCAGAGTGAAAGGAGCAGAACCAGAACATCATACACTGAGACTGATACACTGTGGTACAATAGAACATATCGGACTTCTCTACTAGCAGCAATGCAAGGATCCAGAGCAAGGCTGAGGGATTTATGAGAAAGAAAACTAGCCACATTCAGAGGAAGAACTGTGGGAGGAGAAATACAGAAGAAAAACAACTGCTTGAACACATGGGCTGATGGAGATATTATTGGTGATGAGGACACTAAACGATAACTCTAGTCCAACTATCAATAATATGGAATTAGGTTTTGATCAATGATACATGTAAAACCCAGTGGAATTGCATGTCAGCTAAGAGGGGTTAGTGGGGCTTGGGGGAGGGGGAAAGAACATGAAATATGTAACTATGGGGAAATATTCAAAATAAAAAAACAAACAAATAAATAGATGAATAGATAAATAAATGTTTTCCCTCCTTACTTCTGCCCCTTAAAATTCTGAGCCTCCTCCAAAGCTAAGCTGGAATGTAAGTCTTTCCAATCTCTTTTTGCCTCTCTCCAAATTACCTTTTATTTATTTTCTATCTACTTATGTGTGTGTGTAAAATGGATAAGCATTTATTAAGTACCTACTATGTACCAGGTACTGTGCATTTAAATTATCTACAGATATTATCTCAGTTATTCCTCAAAACAATCATGTGATGTAGGCATTATTATAATTCCCACTGCTCATTTGAGGAAACTGAGTAAGACAGGTTAAATGACTTGTCCAGGGTCACTTAGCTAATAAGTGTTTGAGGCTGGATTTGAACTAAGGTCTTCTGCCTTTGGGCCCAATTCTCTATTTACCAGACCACCTAGCGGTCTCAATAAAAAAAAAAAAAAAATCAACACACACACACACACACACACACACGAATTGGAGGGCAGCCTGTGGAACAACCATATATCATCACTGGCTAGGTAGCCTCAGTCCTTTACTTTAACCTTATTATTGTACTAATACCTCTTGCAGGCATATTTGAAAACTACATGCTAAAACCAAAATACTCATAACTCACACACAGTCCAAGTATTTTAACATAATATTGGCCTTGTAAGTCAGCAATGAAGGAAAACTCCTTCCTTGGACATCCACTCAAGAAGGGGGCTACCTCACCATCAACATCAAAAGCTGATATTCTACTTAAAACTACTTCCTCATCAACAAACTATACACTTTTTTTTCCCACAAGATATGCTCCTTGGAGGCAAGAGCCACTATATTATAAATGCCCAAATGACAGGACACATAATAGATTATTAATAAATGCTTTTTGCTGGGCTTGATGTAATCAAAACCTGCCTCTGCAACTTCACACACTGCTTTTACTTTGCCTGCTGGAGCCAAATCAGTCTAACCTAAACCTTCCTTCCCATGAGAATTCTTAAAAACCCCAGAAGACAATGGTGATGTCACTCTCAAGTCATTTATTTCTTCAACTTGGTGAATAATTTAGAGCCTTTCGCCATTATTAACACCCCTTTTAAAATGTGGACCTCCAAATTGAATATAATAATCTAGATGTGATCTAGCAGGGGCAGAATACACATCAACTAGGGGCAACTGGGTGGCTCAGTGGGTTGAGAGCCAGGCCTAGAGATGGGAGGTCCTAGGTTCAAATCTGCCTCAGACACTTCTTAGCTGTGTGTGACCCTGGGCAAGTCACTTAACCCCCATTGCAAGCTCTTCTGCCTTAGAACCAATACGTACTATTGATTCTAAGACAGAAGATAAGGGTTTAAAAAAAAAAAAAAAGAATACACATCCACTAATATTTCAAATAGTCTGGACATCTAACTTCTCTCAACACAGCGTGAGCTGAGGTTTTTTTGTTTTGTTTTGTTTTTTTGGCAACATCATATTCTTGACTCACTGAGTTTTTTTGCTTGCAGTTCGATAAAAATTTTGTCCTTTTTTCATTTTGTTTAGTCACATTTAGCCCATTTTGCTGGCAGGTCAGTGGCACAGTGGACAGAGTGTTGGGCCTGGTGTCAAGAAGATTTAAGTTCAAATCTAGACTCAACACTTACTAGCTATGTGACCATGGGCAAGCAACTTAACCCTGTTTTCCTCAGTTCCTCATCTGGAAAATGACCTGGAGAAGGAAATGGCAAACCACTCCAGTATTTCTGTAACCCCATATGGTGTTACAGAAGAGTTGAACATGACTAAAAGGACTGAACAACCCATTTTGCACTTGCATTCTTCCACTACAGCTGTGTTTAATTTAATAAAATGTTAAATTGTAAGAGACTGCTAAGGAAGGAAAACTAACACCTATATATCTCTGCTTAATTCTTAATTAGAGTTTAGGGAGGTTCCCTCCTAGTATTTCCTTCCATCCTTACTTGGAGATTAGGTAGGATTCAGCTACAGTCAGTTTTATTGGGCTGACTGACTGCCTAATACCACACTCACTGCTCTTCTCTATCTGGAACTACATGGCAAACAATAATTACACAAAAATTTGATTTTAGAACAAAGAAGGCCAGTAAGCATAGGTCCAGAACACTAGAGGAGTATACTTCCAAATGCTTTTACCACAAATTGTTCAGGGAACCACATTTGGGTTTGTGCTACAATGCTCCCTCTGAGATTACCTGTCATTCACAGCATATTATTTTGTATGTATAATTTTCTGTATGTTGTCTCTGCCCAATTAGATTTTGAGCTTCTTGAGGGCAGGAACCGTGTTCCTGTCTTTCATTGTATCCTAAGCATTTAGCATGGGTGTAATTAATGTGCATTGGGTATGGGTTAAGAAGGAATAAAGTATTAGAAAAGTTACAAAGTAAGGAAATTGGAAGATTTGTATCCTTTTCTCAAAAGTCAGAGAATATCCTACAGAGTATGCCTGGGGAGCAAAGTGGTACAATGGATAGAATGCCTGCCAGGCAGAGTCAGGAAAACTGGAGTTCAAATCTAGTCTCAGACTAATATTAGTTGTGTGACCCTGGGCAAGTCACTTAATCCTGTTTGCTTTAGTTTCCTTATCTATAAAATGAGCTGGAGAAGAAAATGGCAAACCACTCCAAGATCTTTGCGAAGGCAAAAAACAAAAAAAAAAAAACAAAAAAAAACAAAAAACAAAAAAAAACAAAAAAAAACACCCTTTATTATGAGTTGGAAAAGTTGTCTGAAACAACTTAGCAACAATGAATGGTATACCTAATAATTATTACTAGTTCTAAAGTCAATAATATTAAAAAATATTAAGGGAAAAACCTCTAGTTAACCAAGATCAAATGGATAAAGGCCTTTTAAACAGACAAAAGAAAAAGACTCCATGCTAGGAACTGGTTAAGAGCCAGAGAGAAAAGTATCAAAGAGATCAAATGTTTGAAGGTTACTTGAACTGCCCCATTATCACCTTCAACTCCCTTAGTTATAAAAGATTAAAAGGCAGTATGAAAGATACTGAGGTCTTTGCTAGGAAAAGCAAACATCAGAACTGGCTAGAAATAGATGTCTAATATGTAGAAAGGAATAAAGTTCAGATGGCATTACAATATTTGTCACCAACAGAGGATCTGGCTCAAGTGTAAGGTCTTTTAAGATAGTTCTTTGGGGAGTTGCAATCATTGCAATGTGCAACAGATGTATACTAAATAACTTCCATTTAGAGGGAAGTATTAATTTCATTTGAATTAAATTCATTGAATTAACCCTAGTCTCATTTCCCTAATACAAACCAAATCTAATGCATAACAAAAAGAATGAGCATTTTGTTCACTGTATGAAAAAAGAATTAAAAAATCCTCCCAACCCCTCAAAAAAAGTCCCCCACCAGTGGGAATACTGTTAATAGTTCATTTCTATAAAAAGTATAGTTCTTTCATGCATTTTTGGAAAGCTCATCATTCTACTGTCAAATAAAACTGAGGCTCCTATGCCACACTCTTCCCTTACCAGTCTATATTTAACTTGGTACAAAGTGTATATGCCAAAATTTTTGATGGACAGTTTTGTTTATGACCAACTATAAATCTAACCAACCCAAGAATAGTCAGAATATTTGGCTCACTGGATTCTGAAAGTTGATACTTCTACACTTAACAATTTGGGACAGTATTGGCCCTAAGGTCTCTGTCTCTTTAAAGTACCTGGGAATATACACTAGAATAGATCTAGATTATCTAAAACTCTCTGGGTGAAGGAAGTGGGGGTGAGGGGAGTGGAAGTTAGTTAGTTTAATGGATTGAGAGCCAGGCCTAAAGATGGGAGTCTTTAGGTTCAAATATGACTTCAGACATTTCCTAGCTGAGCAAGATCACAATCTCCATTGGCCAGCTCTTACTGCTCTTTTGCCCTGGAACCAATACACATTGATTCTAAGAAAGAACAGTAAGGTTTTTTTTTTTTTTTTAAAATTCTCTGGATCTCAGTTTCCTTATCTATAGAATAAAGAAGTTTGGACGTGCTGTTGTTTTTGATTGTGTCCTACTCTTTGTGATCCCATTCGGGTTTTCTTGAGAGACACTGGAATAGTTTATGGTTTCCTTCTCCAGCTCATTTTAAAGATGAGGAAATTAAAGTGACTTGCCCAGAGTTGTGACTCTGAGCTAGCAAGTGTCTGAGGCTAGATTTGAACTCAGATCTTCCTGACTTTAGGCCCACTAATCTATTCAGCTGCCTCAGGTTTAGACTAGATTTTATTATTATTCCTGTTGACTCCTTAGGAGCATAGGGCCACAACCATCTCACGCCAGCAGACTCTGTTCTGGGCAACTTCCCCCAGCTGGGTCCATGTCATTCTGACTGTTTTTGTTTCATTTTCGGCAGATCTTCGCCAGGTCTGTTTTGGTCTTCTGACTTTCCTCCTCCCTGAAGGGTTCCAGCACAATGCTTGTCTGGCTACGTTGTCTTCTGGTTTTCGTAGCGTATGTCCTATCCATCTCCACTTACGTTTCTTTATGTCCTGACTAATGGGATACTGGATTGTTCTTTCCCAGAGACTAGCATTGGAGATCTTTTCAGGCCATCTGATGTTCAAGATGTAGCGTAGACATCTATTAACAAAGACCTGGAGTTTATTGGTGTTAGCGCTCGTCACTCTCCAGCTTTCTGATCCATATAGGAGGACGGCCTTTACATTGGTATTGAAGATTCGGAGCTTAGTGACGCGGAACAGTGCTTTGGAGATCCAGACAGACCGCAAAGTGTTAAATGCCTGTCTGGCTTTGTTGATTCGGTTTCTGATGTCCTCATCTGCCCCGCTGTCCTTACTGACTATGCTACCCAAATAGGTGAAGTGGTCACCTTGATGTTTTCTCCCTGTAGTTGGATTGGCAGGTCCTGTCTGCTGTTGACTGTGATCACCTCGGTCTTCTTCTTGTTGATCTTCAGACCTGTCTTCTCCGCTTCTTCAGAGAGTCGAGAGTCGTGCAAGTTTGGCTTGCGCATCCTGCTGCTTGTGAGAAAGGAGACAGATGTCATCCGCGAAGTCAAGGTCCTCAAGCTGTTTGGTATGAGTCCATTGAATGCCCATATTGTTGTCCTTGGTAATTCTTCTCATGGTCCAATCTATGACCATCAAGAAGATAAGGGGTGAAAGCATGCAGCCTTGCTTCACTCCGGTCTTCACTGTGAAGGGAGCCGTCAGTTTCCCATTATGGATGACCTGGCAGGTAAAGTCTTCGTATAACCGCTGGATGATGTTGATGAGCTTCGGGGGAATCCCGTAATGCTGAATCAATCTCCAGATGATGTTCCTGTCCACACTGTCAAATGCCTTCTCGAAATCCACGAAAGTCATGTAGAGGGGGGACTGCCACTCGATGGACTGTTCGACGATGATTCTTAGGGTGACGATATGGTCGGTGCACGATCTGTGCTGACGAAACCCTGCTTGTTCTATTCTCAGCTTCTTGTCCAAGGCCTCCTTCAGTCTTTCTAAGATTACTCTGGTCAGGATTTTGCTGGGAGCGGATAGAAGCATGATTCCTCGCCAGTTGCTGCATTGGGATAGGTCACCTTTCTTGGGTAGCTTCACCAGGTAGCCTAGTTTCCAGTCTGTCGGGACTTGTTCCTGTTCCCAGATCTTCTGCAGGAGGGGTTGTAGCATCTCCGCTGACATTTCTGGGTCTGCCTTGAGTGCCTTGGGGGGGGATGCCATCTGGACCTGCAACCTTACCATTTTTCATGGTCTTGATGGCTTTGATGATCTCAACTTTGGCAGGTGGGCCCGTGTTCACTTGAAGCAGTTCGGTGGCTGGTGTATGTCCGGAACAGTTGGTGGAGGCGGTCGGTTCAGGATTTCTTCGAAATGCTCTGCCCATCGGGCTCTCTGCCCTGCATCGCTTGTTATTGTCTTGCCAGTCTTGTCCTTCACTGGCTTGCCAGGGTTGTAATTCTTTCCCAATAGAGTTCTTGTTATTTCGTATAGCTTCTTCATGTTCCCCTGCCCAGCTGCTGTTTCTGCTTCTTCGGTCATATCGTGAATGAACCATCTCTTGTCATATCTTGTGCTCTTCCTGACTTGATGGTTAATTTCCCAGTACTGTGTTCGAAGTTCTTCTTTCTCCTGTTGATCTTGGCACTGGCTGATCTTCTGTTTCAAATCTCTTCTCTGTTGTATCTTGGCCCATGTCTCTTGTGTTAACCATTCCTTGCGCTTTCTCTCTCTCTTTCTCAGGACTTCTGCACAGGTGGTCTTCCAGGTCTTCTGGAGTTTGGTCCAGTGGTTTTCAACTGTCTCTTCCATGAGTCCTGTCAAGGCCGTGAACCTGTTCTTGATTTCGCAATTGAATGCTTCTTTTTCCTCTCTGGTCTTTAGATCTTGCACGTTGAACTTATGGTGTAATCTGCCTGAAAGGTCGTTGAATGATTTCAACTTGGTTCTAAAAGTTGCCACCAGGAGTTGGTGGTCCGAGGCCACATCTGCACCACGTCTTGCTCTAACATCTAAAAGGTTTCTTCTCCACTTGTGGGAAACTGTGATGTGATCTATCTGATTTTCCGTCCTTCCATCAGGCGAAGTCCAGGTTGACTTATGAATTTTCTTGTGTGGGAATATAGTACCCCCAATAACAAGATCGTTGAAGGCGCAGAAATCTGTAAAGAGCTCTCCATTTTCATTACAGGTGCCTACTCCATGCCTTCCCATGATGAATTCCTTTCCTGTGTTGTCTTCTCCTACCTTTGCATTCAAGTCTCCCATAACGATCTTCAGGTCTCTTCTTGGTGTGCCATCAAGTAGTGCCTAGTAGACTAGATAGCATCCAGTTCAAAATATTTTTAACTTACTAAAATAAAATACTATTAATATAATTAATAATAATAATAAAATAAACCTATACATCAAAACCCTTTTAGTTGGAGAGTGGTGAGAAGAGGAAAAGAGTAAGTAATCTATATCATCTCCCAGAAACTTTGTTCATAGATTTTATTAGGCCCTAGGAGGTGATATAGATTCCAATGGAGCTACAATGATGTAGCCAGTCTAGGCTAGTAAAGGATCTCTTAAAAAGCAGGCATATCCTATCCCTACCCTATCCCTTTCACTCTCCAGTGAAAGCCTCTACCAAGTAACAATTTGAACCTAAGGCAGCATTGGATTAGTCTTGGGAATATTGTTTATTTACACTGATAGCTCATCAGCTCCCAAAAATTTGATCATCACCTCTGCAAATGACTCCCAAATTTAGTCTTCATCTCTCTTATGAGCTCTAAACCCGATGCATGTTCGGTAGCTCTACCTGAATGTCTCGCAGACATCTCAAACTCAACATTTATAAAACAGAATATTAGCTTTCCTCCCAACCCTAATCTCTCCTATTTCTGTCAATCCTGCCCAACTCACAAACTAAGATCAGATTCTCAATTCTTACCTTCCCCATCAGTTGGTAAGTATTTTTCAGCACTTGGAATGAATATCTCTCTCATCTATCCCCTTCCCTCTATTCATGTGACACACATATTGATCAATGCCCCTATTATTTCTCATCTGAGATACTGAATTAACTCCAAATTGGAATCTATGAATCCTGTTTTTCTACTCTCTAATCAATCTTCCACATGGCTGCCAAACTGAATTTTTAAAAATAATCTTATTTTTCTTTTATTACATGTAAAAATAGTTTTTAAACATTCATTAAGTTTTAAGTTCCAAAATCTCTTCTTCTGACCTTCCTTCTTTCCCTCCATTCCTTCCCCCTCCCTAAGAGAGTAAGCAATTTGATATAGATTTTACAGGTATAATAATTAGGAAATCATTTTTCTATTAGTCATTTTGTGAAAGAGATCTCAAATGAAATATACTGCATTTCAGTCTGCGTCCAGACTCCATTGGTTCTTTTTCAGAGGGCAGATAGCATTTCTCATCATGAGTCTCTGGGATTAACTGTCTCTGAGTCTCTGAAAATTAACTAGAACTTTCACAGTTGTTTATCAAGAAATATTCCTATTATATATAACGTTCTTTTGGTTCTGCTCACTTGACTTTGCATCAGTTCACATAAGTCTTTCCAGATTTTTCTGAAATCATCCTGCTGGTCATTTCCTATAGCACAATAGTATTCCATCACTATCATAAGTCACAACTTGTTCAGCCATTCCCCAACTGATGGACAATCCTTCAATTTCCGATTCTTTGCTACCATAAAAAGAGCTGCTCCAAATACTTCAAAATGAAATTCTTAAAACATAGATCTGACCACGGTCAACCTAATAACTCAAGAAGGTTCAGTGGCTCCCACTGACTTTAGAATAAAATTGAAACTCTTCTGTTTGGCATTTAAAGTCCTTTACAATCTGACTCCAGTCTAATTTCACATTACTTCTACACACTCTACAATCCAGAGAAACTGGCGATGCCTCCCACATATAAAATTCTATTTTCTGCTTCCATGGCTTTGTACAGACCGATACCTGGAATGCTCTCGCTCTTTCCCTTTATCTCTTAAAATCTCCAGCTTCCTTTTAGGGTTCAGCTCAGATAATACCTCCTTCAAGAGACCTTTCCTTATTCCTCCAGTTCAAAATTGCTGTTTAAATGTCAAATATTTAATCTGAAACTATGTTGTTAATCTATGTTTTTATTTTATTTATCTACCCACTAGAATCAATATTGGAGAGCTTACATTAGATGGTAAGTGAACTGGAAGTAAAGAGGGGTGGGAGGGGGGAGGGTTGGGAGGGAAGGGAAGGGAAGGGAAGGAAAGGGAAGGGAAGGGAAGGGAAGGGAAGGGAAGGAGAGGAAAAAGAAAGGAAGGAAGGAAGGAAGGAAGGNGGAGAGAGGAAAAAGAAAGGAAGGAAGGAAGGAAGGAAGGAAGGAAGGAAGGAAGGAAGGAAGGAAGGAAGGAAGGAAGGAAGGAAGAGATTCAATAAAGTTTTGACTGACATTTTATGGTACTTTCACAGTACATAGTGGAGTTATCTTCTATCCTTTTCCTTAAAAAAACAAAAACAACTCAATAGTTTATTGCTCAATAGATGTATCCTTTACATTTTCCTTTCTTCAACTTTTAATAACTAATACTCTTCCCCAAAGAACAGAAGTTGACAAGGAATGTGATTTTCAATTTTACTATTTTTCTTCAGTTAGTAAAAATTCAGTTTCCTATTTAGCATTGAAAAAAAATGCAGATTAATACTACACAAAAAATTTCTTCCAGACTGATGTTTTCCCAGCAGTTTTTTTTTTTTACCCTTGTACTTCGGTGTATTGTCTCATAGATAGAAGATTGGTAAGGGTGGGCAATGGGGGTCAAGTGACTTGCCCAGGGTCACACAGCTGGGAAGTGGCTGAGGTCGGGTTTGAACCTAGGACCTGCTGTCTCTAGGCCTGACTCTCACTCCACTGAGCTACCCAGCTGCCCCCCCAGCAGTTTTTGTCAAATAGTGAGTAACAGAGGTCTTTGGGTTTATCAAACACTATGGTACTGTGTCTGTTTGCTTCTCTATCTTGTGCATCTAATCTGTTTCATCTGTACCATTTGTTCAATCTCTCTTTTTAAACCAGTAAGTACCAAATCATTTCAATGCTTACTGCTTTGTGGTATAGTTTGAGGAATGATATTGAATGACACTGAAAGTCGTGTGTCCTCCTCCCTCCTTCCTTCATTACCACTGTTTTTATTTGTACACATTCAATAATGGGTACTGGAAGCTCATTCCATTTTCAGTCAGGTATAAAAGTTAGAAAATTTCTCTTTGTGCTTAACTAAAACTGCTTGCATTTAAACTTTCACCAATTCACTGGTCCCAGTTCTGTCCTCTGAGATCAAACAGTCTAAGTCCTCTTCCATGTGAAAACCTGTCAAATATCTGAAGATAACTACCATGATTCCTCACCTTCTATTTTCAAGGCTAACTTTCAAGGTTAGTTCTTTCAACCCTTCCTCATTAGAATTCTCTCAATAATATGTGGGATACCTTCTCTAATCACTGTTTAGCTTGTCAATAACCCCATAAAAAAAAAAATCTGTCAGTAATGAATATTCCACATGTGGTCTGACCACAACAGTAGAACTACTACAATTTTTTCTATTATACTCCTATTAATACAGTCTAGGTAACATGATGAGGGACTGGGGGAGGGGAAGAGAGCAGCTACATTAAACAATTGGTTCCTACTGTACCGCAGCCTACCAAGACCACTAAGGTTTTTTTATATCAAGTGCTTTCTTAACATTTCCTCTATTATAACTGATAATGTCATTTCAAAAATAATGTGTACCTTATTTTATTCCCGTTAAATTTAATCTTATTCAATAAGTCACATTTTTAATCCTTTTGATCTAGATTCTGATTCTCTCATTTAATGTATTAACTATTCCTTTTGACATCTTGTGATAGGTCATATAAATAAAACCACTATGCATCTAACAAAATCACTGATAAAACCGTTGAACAGAAAATGACCTTGTAGCAAAGTAGTGTAAACCACCTTCCAGGATAACAGTAATGTACAGAAATCACTACGATCACTTTAATTAGCAGTGAGTCCAACTCTATTGTATTATTCAGTCAACATTACTCTCCCTTGTGAAGTGATCAATCCAAGTAATAATACAGGCAGTCTTTCAAAACAATTACATGGTTACATTTACAAATTTCTATGCTCTTAAATTTTTATTTCATTACTTGCATATGAATATAGTTGGCAGTTTCTATACATGTACTAGTAGTTTATTCTCCCTGGAATTCAGGTTCCCCTTCTATATGGAAAAAGGTAGTTAGGCGCAACTGTCTCCAAGATCCCTGCTAGCTCTGCATCATATTATCTAAGAATCAGGCTATATATTAAGCTTTCTATGAAAGCCTTCAGAGTGACATCTTCTGGTAAGTATTGTATATATTCAGATGGCAAAGTAATTGAAAATAAAGAGGCCTAACAAAAGTTCTTAAATTTATCAATCTACCTACTCATTTGATGGGGCATGGCATGTGATATACTAGCACCTCACAAATTTCTTATAACATGTAAGTGGCATTTCTAATTCTGAACTGTTTTGCATCTTAAAATAAGTACTGAATTTTAAAATGTATGTAAAATAAAATAAACAACATGGAAAATCATGTCAAGATTGGGAATTATCTACTCAAAATTTTTTCTCCTAATTACTTCAATCTAACATGGTGGGGGAAGATTGGAGAAGAATTAAGTATGAATTTGAGTCTTCACCACCATTCATTCTTGTTGACTAAAGAATAGCAATCACACATATAATGAAAAAAGTTGCATGATTAGTTGAAATTAAACTAAAAGAAATAATACTATATTGATCCAAATATAACACCTAAGTGCAAGCCTATAATCATATTCTTCCTGGGCCCAACCTAATATCATATTGTTCATATATACCACAGAAAGAAAATGGCAGGTTGAGATGATAAAAACAAAACATTACTTGAATAAAAAGATATGTAGGCAATAATATGGAAACAGGTCTTGATCAATGACACATGTAAAACCCAGTGGAAATGCATGTCGGTTGGGGTGGTGGTGGTTTGGGGAAGGAGTAGAGAAAGAACATAAATCGTGTAACCATGAAAAAACTTTCTAAAAATAAAAAAATGAATAGGGGAAAAAAAAAAGATATATAGGGGGCTGCAAGGTGGATTAAGTGTCAGACAGCAGGTCCTAGGTTCAAATCTGACCTTGAACACTTCCCAGCTGTGTGACCCTGGGTTGTCACTTAACCCTCATTGCCCAGCACTTACCACTCTTCTGCCTTGGAACTAACATGCAGTATTGATTCTAAAATGGAAGGTAAGGGTTTAAAAAAATGATATGTAAAAATAAGTTTAAAATAAATGTTTTAATGTGGCAATTCTAAATTAACTATTTTAATAACTATTTTTCAAAATTTATTAACATTCTTTCTCACAAACCACACTAATATATCTTCATATATGCCTAGAATGCATACAGCCCTCCTAGATCATTGCCTTGTCATGACATATCAGTTTGTATAGCTGAATGAAATTATGAGCTATATCATGTAAGGTAACTCAAGATGGACAGGTCATAGTGGAGAGTTCTGACAAAATAATATCCACTGGAGAAGAAAATAATAAAACATTCCAGTATCTTTGCCTTAAGAAAACCTTATGGGGGGCAGCTGGGTAGCTCAGTGGATTGAGAGTCAGGCCTAGAGACGGGAGGTCCTAGGTTAAAATCCGACCTCAGACACTTACCCTGGGTAAGTCACTTGACCCCCCCATTGCCCACCCTTACCACTCTTCCACCTAGGAGTCAATACACAGAAGTTATGGGTTTAAAAAAAAAACACCTTATGGACAGTATTAAAATGATAAAAAGATATGAGACAGAAGATGAGTCTTCTCAGCTCAGAAGCTGTCCAACATTCTATGGGGGAATAGTAAGAACAACTACAAATAACACCAGTAAAAAAAGAAGCAGCTGGGCCACAGAAAAGGAATATTAGCTGCAGATATGCCACCCTAATCCCTTTTCTCTGAATTAGGGCTGACTCACCATTTGACTAGCAATGGATCCTTTAATTTTTGTGGTGTTCTATGCCAAAATATTTTTAGCAGTTCTTTTTGTAGTGGCAAACAATTGCAATTTGAGGGGTTGTCCATCACTTGGGGAATGGATGAACACGTTTTGGTATATGGTTGTAATAGAATATTATTGTACCATAAAGAACAATGAACAAGATGAATTCAGAAAAACCTAGGAAACTTTATATGAGCTGATACAAAGTCAAATAAGCAGAACCAGGAGAACGATGTATTATATCAGAAATGTAATATGATGATCAACTGTGAAGGATAAAATCATTATCAGCAAAGCAAGTCTTCAAGACAACCACAAAGACTCATGATGAAAATGCTATCCACAGCCAAAAAAGGAATTGTTAGAATCTGAGTGCAGATCAAAGCATGCTATCTTCCACCATATTTCCTTCAAAAAATGTCTACTGTATGTGTGATAGCTCTCCCCTATCATGACATCATTAATATAGAAATATTTATCGCATGAAAGTATGATTATACTATTAGTATTAATAGTACTATCAGACTATTCACTGCTTGGGAGAAAGGGAGGGAGGGAATAAATCCAGATTTTAAAATGTCAAAAAACAATTGCCAAAAAGCATTTCTACATGGAACTGAAAAAAATAAAAATCTTTTAAAAAATGACAATATGTGTTCTAATCCAGACCATTCAACATCAAAATGAATATGTCTATGCCACAAACACTACAACCCAAGAGGCCAAAGATGCTCAGTTCTGTGAAGATCCGTATCTTCTAGAAATAGCAGGCATGCTTGGGAGTACAAAATGAAGAAGGGCAGTGAGATGGCATAGTAGATAAAGCACTGGACTTGGAATCAGGAAGGCAATGAAGTAGAAATGACAAATGGCTCCAGCATTTTTGCCAAGAAAACCCCAAAAAGAAGTCAGAAAGAGTTGAACACAACTGAAAAAACAACAACAAAACAAAATCAGGTAGGCCAAACTAAAAGAAGTTTGTCAAGACAACTTACTGTTCACAGCAAAGCAAGCCTTTTTCAACAATCTTAAAGACGACTCTATACATAATATACATCACCAGATGGTCAATATCAAAATTAGAATATCTACTTTACAGCCAAAAGTGGAGAAGCTATATAGTTAGTTAAAACAAGATCTGGACTTGACTATGGCTCAGATCACGAGCTATTGCAAAAATCATAATTAAATTGAAGAAAGAAGAGAAAACCGTCAGACTACATGTTTAAATAACATCTTTTATGAATATGAAATGGAAGTGATGAATAGATTTAAGGGATTAGATTTGGTAGAGTGAATAAACTTTGGACAGAGGTACATAATATGGTAGCAGCAACAAAAAACATGCCAAAGAAAAAGAGCAAGAAAATAAAATGGCTATCAGATGAGGCTTTACTAATAGCTGAGGAGAAAAGAGAAAGAGAAAGGGGAAAGGGAAGAGATACCCAACAGAATGCACAATTCCAGAGAAAAGCAAGGAGAGATAAGGTTTTCTTAAATGAGCAGTGCAAATAGAAGAAAACTAGAATAGGAAAGACTTCAAATAAATTGAAGATATCAATGAAATGTTTCATGAAAAATGGGTATGATAAAAGGCAAAAAGAGTAACTAATAAACAGAAATAGATTAAGAAGAGGTAGCAAGAATACACAGAACTACACAAGAAGGATCCAATAACAATGAGAGTATGGTTTTTGATCTAGAAGCATAAATGCTGGAGAATAAAGTCAAGTGGGCCTTGGGAAGCTGGGCTTACAATATAATATAGCTAGTGGAGGTGATAAAATTCCAGCTGAGCTATTTAAAATCCTAAAGGATGATGCTGTTAAAGCACTGCACTCAACATGCCAAATTATCGGATTGAAAAAAACCAGCTTATGTCCCAATCCTTAAGAAGGGCAATGCCAAAGAATGTTCAAATGACCAAACAGCTGTGCTCATTTCACATGCCAGCAAGGTTATGCTTAAGATTCTGCAAACTAGGCTTCAGCAATCTGTGGCCAGAAGAGCAGGATGGTTTTTGGAAATACAGCAAAATTAGAAACCTAATTATCAACATTCACTGGATAACAGAGAAGCAAAAAAGTTCCAGGAAAACATCTTTTTCTGCTTCATTGACTACATTAAAGTCTCTGACTATGTAGATCACAATAATTGGATCTAAGTCCTCAAAGAGATATCTTCTGAGGAACCTATATACAGGTTAAAAAAAGCAACAGTTAGAATTGAACATGGAATAAATGATTGGTTCAAAACTGGGAAAAGAGTATGAAAAGATTATATATTGTCTTATTTATTTAACTTGTATGGAGAGTACATCATGCAAAATGCCAGGCTAGACAAATCAAAAGACATAATTAAGGTTGCTAGAAGAAATATTAACACTTTCACAAGAGGAAATGATACCACTGAAGGTAGAAAGTGAAGAATTAAGAATCTTCTTGATGAGTATGAAAGAGGAGAATATAAAAGCTGGCTTGAAGTTTAACATTAAAAAAAAAAAAAAAAAAAAACTAACTGGTCCCACCACTTCCTGGCAAATAGAGAATAGAAGTAGTATCAGATTTTATATTCTTAGGTTCAAAGATTACTGAAAACAGTGACTGAAGCCATGAAATTAAGATGCTCCTTAGAAGGAAAGCTATGGCAAATCTGGATAGCATACTAAAAAGTAAAGATATCACCTCGCCCACAAAGGTACATATTATTCAACATCATGGTTTTCCCATAAGTAATGTAGGACTGTGAGAGTTGGGCTATGAGGAAAGCTGTGGACCACAGAATCAATGCTTTCAAACTGTGCTGCTGGAGAAGACTTTTGAAGAGTCTCTTGGGCAGCAACATTTAAAAAGAAATTAACTTTATTCACTGGAAAGACATATACTGAAACTAAAGCTTAAATACTTTGGCCACATAATGAAAAGACAGGACTCAATTTGAAAATACTGATGCTAGGACAGACTGAAGGCAAAAAGAGATGGGGATGGAAGAGGATGAGAGGGAAAGTGTCATGGAAGCAACAAAGCTTGAACAGACTTCAGGAGATAATGGAGGATAGAAGGATCTGGTGTACTAGGATCTATGGGGTCACAAAGAATGATACACAACTATATGAATAACAGAATGCATATTCTCTTCTACTCCTCCTGAAATTCTTAGTTTCCTACAAAGCTCAGCTCAAGGCACTCCTACACGCCTTCTCTGAGCCCCAAGAAATAACAGTACTCCCAAGACCACTTGCACAGTTCCACACAGCCATCAGTGGGACTCAACTTTTGAAGAGATACAACTGGGATATTTCTACTACTGACTCCTCAGGAGATTGGGAAAAGAAAGTTCTTTACACCAAAATCCTTGGAGTTGTCAAATAGTTCAACATCAGAAACAGATAAAGTTTTATCTATGGAAATCGTACTTCAAAGAATTACCAATTGCTTTATTACTATATCCTAAAGTTCACTAGGAGCTTTCAATTTGATTTACAGATGATAT
>NC_058136.1:2738105-2740257 GCF_016433145.1 Gracilinanus agilis | reverse complement strand
ATCTATCTATCTATCTATCTATCTATCTATCTATCTATCTATCTATCATCTAGCTCTATCTCTGTACCTAAGCTAGAGATCAGTCTGGGGCAGCAGATGGGAAATCTGGAACCTTGGTTCTAGTCCCTGTTCTACCCCTAAGGTATTTATTTATTTTTTAACCCTTACCTTCTTAGAATCAATATTGGGTATCAGTTCCAACAGAGAAGATCGGTAAGGGCTAGGCAATGGGGGTTAAGGGTCTTGGGCAGTATCACAGACCTAGGAAGTGTCTAAGGCCACATTTGAACCTGGGACCTCCCATCTCTAGGTCTGGCTTTCTATCCACTGAGCCATCTGGCTGCCCCCCTCTAATACATTTATGGCTTTGGGCAAATCTCTCCCCATCTCTGGAGGTTAGGCTGGCATGAGCCTTGGGGTCCCTTCCAGTTCTCACTTTCTCTAGGAGTTTATTGTTGCTAGTTTGACCAGGGAAGATTGTAGGCAGGAATCGAACCTGGAGTTGGGGTTTTCTTGACCTGAATTCAGTCAGAAAGGGACAAGAAGTGAGGAAAGAATGAAGGAGAGGACATTCCATCTGATCTGAGCAAAACAGCATAAGGAGGGAAGAGACCTGATGTGCTCAGGACACAGTGAAGGAATGTGTCTCTGGAACAGAATGTGCTAAGGGGAGAAGAAAGGGGCTTTGAATGGTGTTTGGGCCAGATTATAAAAGGACTCGGGTTCCAGGCTAAGCAGGTAAGCTTCTAGCAGCTCTTCGTGGCCCATTTAAAACAGGACCCATTTAAGAGCACTTTGAGTTTAGTTGGGGGCTTATTTTACATGCATAGACCTGGGCAACCCCCTCTGTCCTTTTGTCATAGAATAATAAATATTAGAAAGGATCCCAGAGGACATCTATTGCCACCATCACCCCAGTATTTATATAGCATCTACTATGTGCTAGCCAGCAGGTTGTTAGGTGCCTCAGTGGATAGAGTTCTGGATCTGGAGTCAGGAAGACCTGAGCTCAAATATTGCCTCAGACATTTCCCAGCTGTGTGACCCTGGACAAGTCACTTAACCTCTATTAGCCTTAATCCACTGGACAAGGAAATGGCAAACCACTGCAATATCATTACCAAGAAAACTCCCATGGACAGTATGGTCCACAGGGTCAGGAAGAATCACTAAACGCTTTTCACTTATTCCTCACAAAATCCTGGAAGGTAGATACTATTATTATCTTCATGTTACAGTTGAGAAAACTGAGACAAACAGAGGTGACATGACTCTTCCAGGGTCACAAAGGACTGAAGTCACATTTAAATTCAGATCTTCCTGACTCCAGATCCAGCAATCTAACCACAGTGCCATCTAGCTACCCAAACAGGAATCCCCATAAAACTAACATGGGGCCACCCAATCCTCAGCTTGTAATTCTCCAAGTGTCAGGGAGCTCATTGCTTTCTGAAAGAGCGGTGAGAC
Source organism: Gracilinanus agilis (assembly GCF_016433145.1). Taxonomy (NCBI): domain Eukaryota; kingdom Metazoa; phylum Chordata; class Mammalia; order Didelphimorphia; family Didelphidae; genus Gracilinanus; species Gracilinanus agilis. The sequence continues at coordinate 2,738,790 of NC_058136.1, read as the reverse complement.
AGATCTGATTCTTAGACGATGCGAGGGAACTCAGTTAAGTCACCTACCCTCTGTCTGCCTCAGTTTTCTCAATTATCGGATCAAGATAGGGACAGCTACATGCCTTAAAAATATTTCTGACATCTCTCTTTGAGATGGCAAAGAACTGGAAAGTGAAGGGATGCCCATCCACTGGGGAATGGCTAAACAAGTTGCGGCATATGATTTTAATGGAATACCACTGCAGTGTAAGAAATGACAAGCAGATAACTTTGGGGAAAACCTGGAAAGACCTACAGGAAGTCATGAAGACTGAAATGAGCAGAACCAAGAGAACATTCTACACAGCAACAGAAATATTGTTTGAAGAACGGCTTGTGTGTGTCCCTCTCCAGAGAAAGAACTGATAGAAACCAGTAAGATGTGGTTTTATATATATATATATATATATATATATATATATATATATATATATATAGTCAGTGATTCTTTCTTTAATGGGGGAACCTGAAGGAGAAAGAGAGGTAACCAGGTATTTCAATGTTATAAACAAATAAATAAATTTAAAAGAAAATATAGGGGGGCAGCTGGGTAGCTCAGTGGAGTGAGAGTCAGGCCTAGAGACAGGAGGTCCTAGGTTCAAACCCGGCCTCAGCCACTTCCCAGCTGTGTGACCCTGGGCAAGTCACTTGACCCCCATTGCCCA
>NC_058136.1:2721864-2735955 GCF_016433145.1 Gracilinanus agilis | reverse complement strand
AAAAAAAAAAAGACCATTTGATTATATAAATATTTTTCCTGAAGGTAAAATGAAAAAGTAAAACCTTTAAGTGAGAAAAATATTTAACCATTTTTTTCTTTTAAATTTTATTTTTTCCACGGTTACATGATTCTTCTTGTCTCCCCCCTCTTGGAGTGGACAATCAATTCCACTGGATTATACATGTATTTTCCAATCCTATTTCCATATTATTCATTTTTGTAATAGAGTTGTCTTTTAAAATCAAAACTCCAAATTGTATGCCCATATAAACAAGTGAGAAAATAAATATTTAAATTTAAATCTTCATATAAATGATGAAAGTCTGACATCTATGATATATATGCAATTAGGGCAAATATATAAGCTCCACAGGAGTATTTGTGGTGGGATTGGAGTATTTTTTCTCCAGTGGGTTGTTTTCTGAGTTTAGGAGGGGGGTGGTTAAGAGTTAGGATTCAATTGTGGGAGGGGAGAGGATGGAGGCACTTATCCAAAAATGCCCAGGCTACCAAAGGAAAAGACATGGGAAATTTTTTAAATTCTAAGATGATGAAAAAATTAATAATTATAATAATTATTAAATTACATTATATTTTATATTATATTATTGTATTATAAAAATATAAAATAATAATTACACGTGAGGAAAATGGACATCAAAGTGGGGAAAGAGCTTGTACAGGGTTACACAAATAGTTATTAATGCAACCAGGACCCCAACCCAGGTCATAGGCCGGCATGGATGGGATTTAGCTCTGAGAGCAATCTGAAAGGCCACTTAGTTCAACTAGCTCATTTTTCGACGGGAGGAAACCGGAGATCCCAGAAGGGCAACAATTTGCCCAAGGACATACAGCCAAGGGCAGAATTCAAACCCAGGTCTCCGGGCTCCCAATTCAGGTTTGCTCTGCTGCTTCCCGGCCAGGAGGGATGACTGAGGCTGTCTGCCATTAGTCCAACTCTTGTTCCTCCATCCCAGAGGGTAGTTTTCCGAGTATTTCTGTATGTGTCAGAAAGAAAGAGATAGACAGAGACCGAGAGAAACCCAGAGAGAGCCAGAGAGACGGAGCCTGGGGAAGAGAGGGAGAGGGTGGAAGGGGGACGAGAAGAGCTCCCGGGCGTTTGTAGTCGTCTCTATTCGGCTTTCAGATTTGCCAACAGCTGGATGTCTTTCAATCCCATTTTGCAATCAAGCCCATATCGGGGTTGACTTTTCCCATGCTTGGCTTCATCCCAAAGAGCGTTTTCAGAGAGCGATGAGTGAGGGCGGCTTGGAGTGAGAGTGGGTTTCCCACTCTTAATTCCTGAAAACAGTCCCCACATGCAGCCACTCCCTCGATGCCCCCAACCCCGGCATACCTCCCGGGGAGCTGGATCTTCGCCAGCTCCCCCCTTCTCCGGGGCTGTGTAGACATAGCCTATGCTTGACCCCACCTGACTGCCCGCCCTCCCTCTTCTCTTCCCCACCCTGAGGACTCTTGGTCCCTCCGCAGAGGAATGTTCGCTTGCTCCCGTGGGTCCCCGTCTCCAAGGGTTCTTATCTCGCTCTACCCTCCTTCCCGTATTCAGGGCTTTAGACAAACAGGACGCCGGGGTGTTCCTCTGTGCCTTTCCCACCTCAGCCCCCTGAAATCCTTCTCTTCCTCGAGGTCCTAGTCAGGTCCTAGTCGGGCTCCCTGGATCCTACGGGAGTCGCACGGGATGGAGAGAAGTGAAAGCCTCTTGAAAGGGTCCCGTCCAAACCCATCACTTTGCAAAGGAGGCGCTGAGGTCTAGACGGGCTAAGTGGCTTGCCCATGCCATCCCAGGTCTCCAATCTCAGGATCTTTCTACAGCACGAGCTGTCCCTCCTCACCTCCCGCGGAAGCACTTTGTCTGGGTCTCTCCTTTCCCCCCTTTCAAATTCCACTTGGGGTGCTACTTAGGTACTGTTTACACACGTAGATTATAGATTTCTTAAGGGCAGGGACAATTTCTCAGCTTTTTAGCCCCAGAAAGGGCTTTACATATTTTCTAAAAACCCTTACCTTCGTCTTAGATTGATACTGTGTTCCAAGGCAGAAGAGCGGTAAAGGACTGGTCAAGGGGGGTCAAGTGACTTGCCCAGGGTCACACAGGTAGGACATGTCTGAGGTCGGATTTGAACCCAGGACCTCCCTTCTCTAAGCCTGGCTCTCTATCCACTGAGTTACCTAGCTGCCCCAAGAGCCTTACATATTTAATATTTGTTGAATTGAATTAAAATAATTTCTTCATTTGTCTTTATCCTTCTGATCAGAGGTCCTATTATAAAGAATAGGAGAAATCCTATTCGATAATAGAAATTTTTTGTTGTTTAGTCATTTCAGTTGTGTTGGACGCTTCATGGCCCTGTTTATTTGGGCTTTTCTTGGCAAAGATACTGAAAGGCTTTGTCATTTCCTTTTCTGTCTCACTTTACAGATGAGGAAACTCAGGCGAACAGTTAAGCGACTTGCCCAGGGTCAGGCAACTAATAAGTGTCCAAAGTCATATTTGGCCTTAGGCCTTTCTGACTACAAGCTTCACATTTTCCACTGCCATCACCTTGCTGCCCTATAATGGAAAAAGAACCTATTATAAAGAATAGAAGGGGCTCAATAGATAGTCAGGTCTAGTGACAGGAGGTCCTGGGTTCAAATCTAGTCTCAGGTACTTCCTAGCTGCATGACCCTGGGCAAGTCACTTAAACTCCACTACCTAGCCGTTGCTGCTCTTCTGCCTTGGAACTGATACTTAGCAATACTTCTAAGATAGAAGGTAATGTTTAAAAAATAAAGAAAAAACAATAGGAGCCTGTTAGGGGAAACTTTATGGGAATTACCTTACTCCTTTCCAGTTCACCTGTACAAATTTTCTTCTCCCATTAGAAGGTAAGCTCTTTCAGGGTAAGGACTATCTCTTCCTTCCTTCCTTCCTTCCTTTCTCCCTTCCCTCCTTCCTTTTTCCTTTCTTTCTTTCCTTCCTTCTTTCTTTTGCTTGTATTATATCCATAGCACAATGACTGGAAGGAATTTTTAATCACTCGCTATATGCCAGGTACTGTGCTAAGTGCTAGGAATATAACTTTTTTTCAAGAATTTAAGTTTATTTAATTAATTGATTTAGAATATTTCCCATGGTCACATGATTCATGTTCTTTCCCTCCCCTCCTCCCACCCCCTCCCATAGCCAATGAGCAATTCCACTGGGTCTTACATGTGTTGTTGATCAAGACCTATTTCCATATTATGAATATTTGCATTAGGGTGATCCATTAGAGTCTACATCCCCAATCATATCCCCATCAACCCATATGATCAAGTAAATGTTTTTCTTCTGTGTTTCTACTCCCACAGTTCTTCTCTACATGTGGATAGCGTTCTTTCTCATAAGTCCCTCAGAGTTGTCCTGGATCATTGCATTGCTGCTAGTACAGAAGTCCATTACATTCAATTGTATCACAGTGTATCAGTCTCTGTGTATAATGTTCTCCTGGTTCTGCTCCTTTCACTCTGCATCCATTCCTGGAGGTCATTCCAGTTCACGTGGAATTCCTCCAGTTAAGAATATAAATATAAACAGAAACAAAGATAGACATTCCAATAGAAGAATAAAACACACCAAAGTACAATGAAAAGCTGGGGGGAGGGAGGGGGAGATGGGAGGTAGAGATGAAGGTACCTAACTTAGAACATTGTAGTTAAAGTTAGCCAGAAAGAAGTGACCAACCTGGGTGCCCTGTTTCAGTGGAAGTTCTTGGAAGAGCCATCTAATCATCGAAAGAGGCAAAAGGAGTGGAGGGTCCTTCCAAAGGTGTGAATTCCAGAGCTAAAGTGATGAACTTTCTGGGCCATGAGTAGAGCAAGACTCTCTGGAGAGAAATGAAGACTGGTATGTAGTAAGCAATTAATAAATGCTTCTTCATCCCAATCAATCAATCACCTCTGTATTGAATAATCCTCATTTTGAGGATATAAGGGTTATTTGGAATTTATTTCCTTGTTTGTCCTTGAGTATGGATAGGTACCTAATTAAAGCCTATAGTAGAAAGAGGGTTTCCTCAAGAACAGGAACTATGACACCCCATCAAACTGGAGGTTCTTTACTGCTAGGGGCAGCTAGGGGGTACAGTGGATAGAGCGCCAGACCTAGAGTCAGGCCTCAGATCTGACCTCAGATATTTCTTTTCTTTCTTTCTTTATTTGTTTTTTAAACTCTTACCTTCCTTCTTGGATTCAATACTGTGTATTGGCTCCAAGGCAGAAGAGTGGTAAGGGTAGGCAATGGGGGTCAAGTGACTTGACCTCAGATATTTCTTAGCTATGTGACTCTGGGCAAGTCACTTAAGCCCCATTTCCCAGCTCTTATCCCTCTTCTTTAGTATTGGAACTACATCTTCCTCCCCCCTTCCTCTCCCCAGATGGGGCAGGTTGGGTAGGGTTATCTTCTATATTTTTTTATGCTTCCTCCCTCTCTCCTTCAAAGGCACTGGCTTGTCAAAACCACCTTCCTTCAAAATTCGGGGTATGACCAGCCATACCATTGTTGGGTTTGTATCCCAAAGAGATCATAGATAAACAGACATGTACAAAAATATTTATAGCTGCGCTTTTTGTGGTGGCAAAAAACTGGAAAAGGAGGGTATGTCCTTCAATTGGGGAATGGCTGAACAAACTGTGGTATATGCGGGTGATGGAATACTATTGTGCTAAAAGGAATAATAAACTGGAGGAGTTCCAGGCGAACTGGAGAGACCTCCGGGATCTGATGCAGAGCGAAAGGAGCAGAGCCAAAAGAACATTGTACACAGAGACTGATATACTGTGGTAAAATTGAATGTAATGGACCTCTGTACCAGCAGCAATACAGTGACCCAGGACAGCTCTGAGGGATTTATGGTAAAGATGCTACCCACATTCAGAGGAAGGACTGCAGGAGAGGAAACATATAAGAAAAGCAACTGCTTGAACGCATGGGTCGGGGCGGACATGATTGAGGGTGTGGACTCGAAACTACCACACCAATGCAACTACCAACAATTTGGAAATTGGTCTTGATCAAGGACACATGACAAAACCAGTGGAAAAGTGCGTCGGCCATGGGTGGGGGGAGTGCGGGGGGTGAAGGGGAAAATAGGAGCATGAAACATGTAATCATGTTAAAAATGATTATTAATAAATGTTAAAAAAAAAATTCAGGGTATGGATCCTCGGACATTTTGAAGAGAAGTCAGGAGATATGGAAGCAAGTAAAAATGAGGACCTGTCTGGCCTCATGTGGAACCCCCAACTTCATAATCCTCTTACTTGTGTCATAGCCCAGAGATTGGGAGCAAGGAAATCTGGACTTCCAGAATACCTTATTTTATTAGCCAGCCTCCACGGCCTTCCTGACTGGCCTTGCTTCTGGCCAGGCCTGGAACTCAGAGGGGGCCAAGACAGTCCAAGAGAAGAAGCAGGTATAAGACTGTTCTGGGGACCCACAGCCACTGTCCCAAGGAGATATAATCGCCGTGAATCCCAAATTCAAGTATTTGAATTAATGAGCTATTTGTTTTAAACCTTTCCCTTCCATCCTAGAATCAGTATAGTAAATTGGTTCCAAAGCAGAAAAGCAATAAGGACAAGGCAATGGGGGTTAAATGACTTGACCAGGTTCACAGACCTAAGAAGTATCTGAGACCAGATTTGAATCCAAAACTTTCCAACTCCAGAACTGGTGTTCCATCCATTGGGTGACCTAGCTGCCCTATGTATTTTTTTAAACAGTAAAGAAAAATAAAATGAAAGAAAAATGCAGCCTCCTTCCTTAACTGGGAGCAATACTTTAGCATTAAAGGACCAGAAGGTCTATAGTAGTTTGGGGAAGTTAAGATATTAAGCTCCCTGAGGAGAGGAACTCACTTCACTCCCCCTCCTTTCCTATCAACACATATTCCTCCCAACAGAGATTTTCTCTTCCCCTTTGGTACTGGGGCTCCCTGAAGGCAGGGGCTGCCCTCTCCATCAGAATGGAGGCCCCCTGAGGACAGGCACCCCATCTCCTCCATCCTTCTCCATCTCCTCCAGAGCTTTATTCCAGAAATCTCCTTAAACCCCGGCGCACTACTTGCCATCCTCTCTGGTCTGAAGGAACTTGCCTTGTGGACTTCAGATTGTGCCTGCAGCGTCTTGGTACAGAGGGCCTCTCCAGTGCCTTTTAATTAGACTTGACATGGCCAGGCTTTGCTCATCACAAAAGTACTTTCAGGCCTAAGATCAGACAGGCCCCTGGGTTTTCCCTCCCACAGCCAAACAGGTTCATCGGGTCTAATTAAGGCCCTGACTATCCCTAAACCTTTTATTAGGCTACTGAAAGGAGCAGTCAGGGGGGAAGAGGGAAGGCCAGCCCCTGACCCCCAGTAAATGGTCAGGGCACTACCAAATGGAAGTTCCACTTCCTCCATTCCTGACTCCTCCCCACCCTCCTTTAATCTCACCGTGATCTTCCCCCTTCTCAGAACTCTAATTTACTTCAATTTATAAACATTTCTGAGCGCCTTCTATATTGAGTTCTACACTCAGGGCTGGTCATACAAAGGTAAGAAATTACTCAGCCAAAACTTCCCAAGAGCTTTCAGTCCACTGGACAAGGAGGAAAAGCGGGAGCAAAAACTCAAAGAGGGAACCATCACTTTCATTTGGGGAAACAGAATAGAAGAAGGCAGCTGAGTTGGAGGAAAAAAGGATTTTAAGGATTAGAGACTGAAACCATTTGGTTATCTCAATAGAGGCAGAAAAAACTATTGACAAAATTCAACACCCATTGCTATTAAAAAAAAAAAAACATGAGGGCAGCTGGGTAGCTCAGTGGATTGAGAGTCAGGCCTAGAGACGGGAGGTCCTGGGTTCAAGTCTGGCCTCAAACACTTCCCAGCTGTGTGACCCTGGGCAAGTCACTTGACCCCCATTGCCCACCTTTACAACTCTTCCACCTAAGAGCCAATACACAGAAGTTAAGGGTTAAATAAATAAATAAATGGACGGATAAACAGGTAAATAAATAAATAAAACATGAAAGAACTTTGGAATAAATGGAATGTTCCTCAAAATAACTAGCATCTATCTAAAACCATCAGCAAACACCATCTGCAATGAAGATAAGCTAGAAGCCTTCCCAATAAGATCAGGGGCGAAGCAAGGATGCCCATCATCACCACTTCTATTCAAAATGGTACTCAAAATGCTAGCTAGAGCAACAAGAGAAAAAGCAATTGAAGAAATTAGAACAGGCAATGAGGAAATCAAATCATTCTTCACAGATGATATGATGGCATACCTGGAGAATCAGCCAAAAAACTAGTCAAAACAATTAACAATTTTAGTAAGGTTGCAGGATATAAAATAAACCCACACAATTCACCAGCATTTCTCTATAACCAGTAAAGCCCAATAGCAAGAGGTAGAAAGAAAAATCCCACTTAAAGTGAACATAAACAATATAAAATATTGGGGAATCCACCTGCTAAGACAAATACAGGAACTCTATGATCACAACTGAAAAACACTTTTCACACAAAGAATTTGAGATAAGGAAGGAGAGGTTGTACTGTGGGCACAGGGAATGGCGGAACGGGGGAGATGGTCAGGATTGGAGGAAAGTTCATATTCCATTTTGGGCAAAATGAAGGGAATAGTGTGCTTGATAAATGTTTAGAAAGGGATATGAAAGCCAGTATTATATAGGGCCTTGAATGTCAGGCTAAGAAATCAGTACTTTATCCTATAAACTAACTGGAGGCACTGAAGGTTTTGGAGCCTCTGCAGTCCTAATGGTATTCTTCATTTAATACTCTATAAATGGTCTGGTCCAGATTTTAAAGGCAGTGTGGTCTAGTAGGAAAAATTCTGGATTTAAGAGTGAGAAGACCCGAATTCAAGTCCTTTATCCTAACACTTTCTAGCTGCATGACCTTCAACAAATCATTGCATTTGTCTAAATCTCAATCTCTTCATTTGTAAAATGGGAGCCATAATCTTTGCACTACCCACACACAGGGGCTATACTGACAAAAGTATTTTGTAAACCTTAATATGATATAGAAATATGAATTATAATATAGTCAGTGGGTACCAATTCTCACACACACACACATACATATATATATATACATATTGTATATATGTATCTATCTACTGTCTACCTTTGGGAAATAAGAAAAGAATATATGACTATATATATATAGTCTCCAGTCTCTATAGCTTTTCTTATAAGAAAATAAGATAATAAAAAAAGAATATATGACTATATATTTTATGATTTTATATATTTTGTCATTCTTTTCTTATCTAATATATAGACATATATTCTTTTCTTATCTTATATCTTCAATGATCTTATTTTCTTATAAGAAAAGCTATATGCATCTATTCTTTTCATATGTATAACTATTCATATATTCTTTCCCTCTTTCCCAAAAATGGTAGAGTAGATAGATCTCTGGACCTGGAATCAGGAAGACCTGAGTTTAAATTCTGCCTTGGACTTACTAGCCATATGATCTTGGGAAAGTCATTTAACGTTGGTCTACTTTAGTTTCCTCATTTGTAAAATGTAAATAATAATTTTTTAAACCCTTACCTTCTGTCTTAGAATTAATATTATATATTGGCCCCAAGGAAGGGCTAGGCAATGAGTGTTAAGTGACTTACCCAGGGTCACACAGCTAGGAAAGTGTCTGAGGCCAGATTTGAACCCAGGACCTCCCATTCCTAGGCCTGGCTCTCAATCCACTGAGCTACCCAGCTTCCCCCTGTAAAATGGAGGGTTGTTGGACAATAAAATGAGATATTATTTGGAAAGCACTTTGAAAGTCTTAAGGTTCTTTACATAAATGTTAACTATTATTTTTCTACTGTGAGCTCCTTGAATTCAAGAATCATATCTTAACTCCTTTATATCCCACTCTACTCCCCAACCCAGAACATACATGTACACTCATATTTTCCATATATAAGATCTTTTTTTTTTAACTCTTACCTTATGTCTTAGAATCAATACTAAGTATCAGTTCCAAGGTAGAAGGGGTAGGCAATTGGGGTTAAGTGATTTGCCCAGGGTCACACACCTGGGAAGAATCTGAAGTCAAATTTGAACCCAGAACCTCCAGTCTCCAGGACTGGCTCTCTATTCACTGAGCAACCTAGCTATCCTCATATAGAGATCTTAATAAATGCTTTTTTATAAAAATAAATGCTTATTCATAGAATCAGATGCTTAAAAAGTGGGAAGGCTGTGAGTTTAAGGAATTCTTTTTTAAAGAAATTTTTCTCAGGTGTCTTTAAGGATCTTTGGCTTCTATTTTATCCTCCTCCCCTTTCAAAAAAACAAAAAACAAAACACAAAAGCTTCCAAGTCCTATCGATTCCCCTGTCTAGCACCTTTTCCATTTGTTTCCTCTTTTCCATCCTCTAGGCAACTCACCTAGGTCAGGATCCATCCCCCAAATCACTGCAATAGCCTCCTTACTGATTACTCGATCTCCAGTCTTCCCCTTCAATCCATCCTTTGCAAACTCCCAGAGTACTCTTCTCAAAGTAGAGATCTGACTCTTTCTTCACTCCTCAGAAACCTCTGAGCTATAAGACAGAAAACAACCCCCTGACCTTGATATTCCAATTCTCCCCAATACACTTTATTTTTTTTTAACCCTTAACTTCTGTGTATTGGCTCCTTGGTGGAAGAGTGGTAAGGGTGGGCAATGGGGGTCAAGTGACTTGCCCAGGGTCACACAGCTAGGAAGTGTCTGAGGCCAGATTTGAACCTAGGACCTTCCGTCTCTAGGTCTGACTCTCAATCCACTGAGCTACCCAGCTGCCCCCTCCCCAATACACTTTAACCTATTCTTCTATCTTTGTCTTGGACTATGACCTTTCACAGACTCTATGACCAGCCAAACTGAACCACTTCGCAGCCTCCTAGCTTATCCTACCCTATCTTGCACCATTTGTAAACACTTTTCCCCATGCCTGCAGCTGACTCTTCTGTCCCCAACTCCCATCACCACCTGTTATAATCCTTCAAGGCTCAGTTCCTTTTCCTCCCATCTCATCCATGATACCTTCTCCGAACTCTCTCACTAGAGAGCCTTTCCTCCCTGTAGCTGTTACATCTTTTCTTATTTGGACCCTTCCTATAGATTTCTCTTCTCTGATTTGTGGAGGATATAGGGCAATGATCCTAAATCTAGTTGAGGGTAACCGACAGGTCTCAAACCTGTTGGTGGGTTAGGGGGATGTCTACAGCAAGCATGTGAAGAATGGCTTGGCGAAATAGGCAGATGACCACAAAGGTGGTTGAAGCAGGCACTGTGGAGAGCTTCAAGTGTGGTCGGACATGGAAGATGCCAAGATCATCCACTGCATCCCAGAGCCATCACCAATTGTCCTGATTTTTGTCTTGCTACTGGACTTGGATGACTCTGGAAGAGAGAGGCTGAGGCCCTTGGGCCACTCACTCTACCGCACTTAAATCCAACTCTGTACAAGTCAAGACTACTCTTGTGATGTCACTCATCCTCTTTGAAAACAAAGGACAAACAACACCTAGTTTGTATTACAGTTACTTGTATATATGTTTGACGTACCCACAACTAGACTGTGAGTCAATCTAGTCCCCAGTGAGAAAGGTGTAGACATAGAGGCAGGAACAACTACACGCTTTGGGCATAGTTAAGGAATTTTACCAACCCGAGTTTCTCCTTATCAATCACACCCATGATTGCTAGATTAAGAGGTATCTGCTTCCTCCGGATTGGTGCATCCATAAAGGATTTTTTTAAATTTACTTAATTAATTTACTCCTGGGTACAAAACTATATGTTTCAATATTCAGATGAGTCCGAGGTCCTGGGAGAACTGATCAGCTCCTGGCTGGCATAGTGCTTGGCCATTTGAGGAGGCCAGATCTGAACCCAGATCCTCCCAACTCCAGGCCTGATGTTCTATCTACTATACCACCTAGCTCCCTAGAATATAAGCTGCTTCTTTTTTTAATTAAGTTGTTATTTAGTTAATTAATTTAGAATATTTTGAGATTATACAATTCATGTTCTTTCCCTCCCTTCTTCCCACCCCCCTCCCATAACCAATGAGCAATTCCACTGGGTTTTACATGTGTCAGAATATAAGCTTCTTGAAGGCAGGAACTGTTTCATTTTTGTCTTTGCAACCCAAATTGCCTTGCATAGTATTAAGCACATAGTAGGTGTTTAATAAATGCTTATTAATTTTTGATTAATTCTGTGGTGCTCTGAAATGGCAGATTCAGGAATCATAAGTGGGAACATTAGGCTAAATCTAATAAGGTGAAATGTAATTGAAGTAAATAAAAAGGCTTACACTTGAGTTCTGACATGACAATTCAACACCTTAGGAAGATTACTTGGATATAGTATGTGGAAGTTCAGCTTCACAAATATAAGATAGGGAAGGCATGACTAGTCATCAGTTTATCTGAAAAGGATCTGGGGTTTTAGTAGCCTGGAAGCTTATAAATCAAAAGGGTGATATCCAGCCAAGAAAGTTAACTTGATCTTTGGTTACATGAAGAGAAGCATGGTGTCCAACACTAGAAAGAAGAGAGTCCCTCTTTACGGTGCCCCAGTCAGAACACATCTGGAGTACTGTAGTCATTTGGGGATGCCACATTTTGTGAAGGATATCAATAGGATGAAGTTTATCCATAATCTTACAATCAGAGTGTCCAAGTGTCTCAGGATAAAGACATTAAGGAACTAGGTGAAGAAAAGCAGGATGCTTAGCCAAGGGAAAAAAAAAAAAAGAAAAAAGAAAAATCAAGGCAGACCTGATAGCCAGCCACCTCCTAGTATTTGCAAATCTGTCACAAAGCAAGAGTAATTAAGACTTGTTCTGCTTGGCCCCAGAGGGCAGAACTTGGAGCAAAGCAGTAAATTTAGGTTTGATGCAAGGAAAAACTTCCTAACAATTAGAGCTATTCAAAAGTAGAATTGGCTGCCTCAGAGGGTTATGAGTTCCTCCTACCGGAGGTCTTCAAGCATGGGATAAATGATTATTTGCTAAGGATGTTTCAGAACTTTCTAATTCAGGTATGAGTTGGATTCAAAGTTTTCTGAGGCCCCTTCCGACTTTTAGATTCTGTGATTCTGTTACCCCAGTTCCCCTAGAAGTGTCTCCAGGCTTCACATCCTTTAGGGACAACCCTGAGCCCCCACACTCTTTCTCAGAGATTCTGTTGAGCCCATTCTCCATATGACCACATCTATGTAAAAGGGAAATTATTCTAGAAGTTAATGGAAAGATAGATTGAAGAAGGCAAAAAGGAAGATGGATAGTGCATTAGGGCACACTGGTGGTAATAAATGGTGAGGAAAGCAAGGATATAAGAGGTGTCATGGAGGTTTAAAAGGATAGGATTTGGACTTTTAATTGGAGATGAGTGAAGTCACCAAAATAACCCCAAGATTTTGGACCTGGTATGCTAAGTGGCTAGAGGTGCTCCTGAAAAAAGTAGATAAGAAGGGGAAACAAGGCTAGGGGAAAAGAGAATGAACCCCATTTGTGTGCATTCAATTGGAGGAACTCATGGGACATCCAGTTGATCACATTTTATAGATAACTGAGGCAAGGCCTTGAATTCAGGAGAGGGGTCAGGACCAGAGAGATTAGATAGATAGACAGACAGACAGACAGACAGATAGATAGACAGACAGACAGAATGATGATTGATTTTTTTTTTAAATAGGAACTGTCTGCACAGTGATAGCAGTTAGGAGTGAATGAAATCATTCAAAATAATATATGACAGGGGGCAGCCGGGTAGCTCAGTGGATTGAAAGTCAGGCCTAGAGGCGGGAGGTCCTAGGTTCAAATCTGGCCTCAGACACTTCCCAGCTGTGTGACCCTGGGCAAGTCACTTGACCCCCATTGCCCACCCTTATCACTCTTCAAACCTATGAGTCAATACACAGAAGTTAAGGGTTTAAAAAACAAAACAAAACAAAACAAAATAATATATGACAGGCACATAAGACAGATACAAATTATTCTGGGTCATACTTAGAAAAAAAGGAACTAGTTTTAAATTGGGCTGGAATATAAAAATCATAGGATCATAAATTTTTTAGAAGTTACCTAACCTCTAATTTTACAGATAAGGAAACTGAGGTCCAAAATCTCTCCCTCTCTCTCTCTCTCTCTCTCTCTCTCTCTCTCTCTCTCTCTCATACACACGTATTAAGTAGTAGATGCAGGATTTGAAGATAGTTATTCTAACAACAAATGCAATGCAAAGTTCTTGCTAATATACCAAGTGATTATTTACATTTTGGAACATGTAGAATTTGAGATAACAATGGGACATCTAAATAGAGATTATAGGATCATAGATTCAGAGCTAAAAGAGACCTTAAATACCATCTATTCTACCTCTCTTGTTGTACAGATAAGGAAACTATGGCTTGGGTGACTTGCCCAATGACACATATAAGGTAAGAAAACCAGGTGGGATATGGATAGTAGAGCCAGCTCAGAACTCAGTACCGGAGGCCTCTCTTGGTTCCACTTTCCCCTGGATGCTAGACCTTTCCTCCTCCCTCTTCCCTCCCCCATATTGCCTTCTATCTATTCTGTATATATTTTGTATATACCTTGTTATTTGCATGTTCTCTATCCAATTCAAATGTGATTTCCTTGAGGCCAAGGACTATTTTTTTCCCTTTAATCCTCACTCACTTTCTATCTTAAAATCCACATAATGTATTATTTCCAGGACAGAAAAGCTACAAGATCTAGGCAATGAGGGTTAAGTGACTTGCCCAAGGTCATACAACCAGGAAGTGTCTGAAGTCAAATTTGAAGCCAGGACCTCATGTCTCTAGTAACTATCTCCATCTACTCAGTCATGTAGCTACCCTCTTCAGGAACTGTTTTAAACCTTTCTTCTAAGTATTTTTAATTTTTAAAAAATTAGATAGAGATAAATAGATAGATAGATAGATAGATAGATAGATAGATAGATAGATAGATAGATGAAGGAAGGGGAGGAAGGAAAGAAAGAAAGAAAGAAAGA
>NC_058136.1:2689270-2721555 GCF_016433145.1 Gracilinanus agilis | reverse complement strand
AAAGAGAGAGAGAGAGAGAGAGAAAGAAAGAAAGGAAGGAAGGAAGGAAGGAAGGAAGGAAGGAAGGAAGGAAGGAAGGAAGGAAGGTCGGTTGATTATTGTAGAAGAAGGAGTAAAAATGTGTGGCTTTGGAGGCCCGGATTATGGAACTTCAAGGGGTCAGATCTGGGTCCAGCATAAAGAAGCATTTTTTTTTTAACCACTGACTGCTGTTCCACAATGGAATGGGTTCTCACAGGGAATAATGAACTCCTCCTCACTAAAACTGTTTAAATGAAGCTGGATGGCTCCAAAATGGAACTAGTCCAGTATTTGGTCTCTGACAGAAGGAATGGATGAGTAAAGGCTTGTGAGTCACCCTTCCACGTTGTCATTTTCTAAAGGTCCCACAGGTGGTGGGACTGTCCAGAGCAGTTCCTCATCAATTCTGGCTAGCCAAGCCCAAAATTATCCCCTCACCCCCGGCCTGTCCCAGTGCCCAAAATTCCACCACTTGTGATTCATTCCTTTAAGTTAAGGCTTTCCCTTTTCTAAGGTTCTCTTTTAACGTGTAACTGTCCCTTGGATTTGTATCATGAGAGAAGAAGGGACATGACTTAAAATCAGAAAACAATGTTTCTCGCCCCAACTCTGCCATCAATGACTTCAGTTTCTCCAGGTGTATAAAAAAGGAGATTGGACAAATGGCTGGACTCCTCCAACTCCCAGAGTCTATGTTCTACGGTCCCTTCCACCTGTGACATTGCATGTTTGATGTCCCAAGGACACTTTCGGCTTCACTCTTCTAAGTTCTGATGTCTGTGAGTCTGTGTTCTATAGTCTAAAGTCCCTCCAGCTATGCAATTCTAAGTTCTAAGGTCCCGACCCACCTCTGGCAGTCTGTGTTCTATGTTCTCAAATTACAAGATTCCGTTTTGCAGTCGATAACTTTTACCTACATATTTTTTGCTGGCTTTGCATATTTTCCCAAAGAGTACATTCAGGATGCCTTCCCTTTCTGCCTTTAGCTGCCATTCTCCTGCAAATACCTGAGATTAAAAAACAGCCCCTTATCTGCTCAGAGCTGGAAACTTCCTGGGAGGCTGCTGAGGAAGGAGGGGGGACAGAGGAGAATGGGGGAGGTGGGGGGAAACGGGAGAAAGGGAGGAGCAGGGGCCAGGAAGTGGAGAACTGAGTTCCTCACCTCCGGCAGGGCCCACTGGGGGCCACCTGGGGTCCTGGTGAAGCAAGGGAAGACTGGGGAGCTGAGACTGGGCCCAATGCCCAGCTGTTCTCCACTTCACCGCTTCCCGGGTTTCCCCAGGAAACGACTCCTTTGGTGGTCTGAGCCCACTGTGCACGCCTTAAGGGTGGTAATTGCTATCCGCTGACATGTTTCTCATTGCCAGGAGGGCACATCGGTGCCAGGGATTCAGAAGGAGCAGTCTGAATGCTTCCCTGGCACCCCCTTCTGCCCTTATTCCATGAGGCCACCACTGAAGACCACTGTATGCTCTCTCTGCTCCCCTACCTCCCACAAACACCCAGCAAGGCTCTCGAGACATTCTCTGTTGGCCCCAAGGGACCAGAGACAGGATGGGACAATAGAGGGCAGGCAGGTGAGGAAGCCAAGAGCAAAGAGGTAGGAAGAGATGGGCTCCCCTCTCAGAGAAGGGGCTCCAGCCCTCAGTATGAAGGAGGCAGAGAAAAAGTGAAGGGCAGAGGGTGGGAAACACCATAAAATTCAGGCTCCGGGCAATCGGGGTTTTCCTGGTTCTTGCCCCAATCTAACAGTACATCCATTTCAACCCAATTCATTTCAACAAGCTTCATTTCAAATGAAGTAAATAACCACTATGTGCCAGGCAATGAGGATCAAAAAGCCAAAATATAAGTACCTATTATTATGGGCTAAGCAATGGGGATAAAAAAAGCCAAAGAAAAGTCAAAATAGTCCCTGCCTTCAAGGAGCATATATTCTACTAAGGGAAAAGAACCTAGAGAAGCAAAAAAAAAAAGATAAACAAAATCAAAACAAGTAAATTGGAGAAGAAGGTATATTAAAAAATGGAATTAAGGGGGCAGCTGGGTAGCTCAGTGGATTGAGAGCCAGGCTCAGAGACGGGAGGTCCTAGGTTCAAATCTGGCCTCAGACACTTCCCAGCTGTGTGACCCTGGGCAAGTCACTTGACCCCCATTGCCTACCCTTATCACTCTTCTGCCTAGTACACAATATTGACTCCAAGATGGAAGGTAAGGGTTACAAAAAAAAAATGGAATTAAGAAAAACTTCTAATTGGAGGTGGCACTCAAACTGAACTTTCAAAATAATTCATTGTTCTTCAGTCATATCCAACTCTTTCTGGCCCTATTTGGAGTTTTCTTGGCAAAGCTACTGGAATGGTTTCCCATTTCCTTCTCCAGCTCATTTGGCAGATGAGGAAACTGAGGCAAACAGGATTAAGTGACTTGCTCAGGGTCATACAGCTAGTAAGTGTCTGGACCCAGATTTGAACTCAGGAAGATGAGTCTTTCTGACTCTAGGTCTGGTGCTCTCTGCATGGTGCCACCTAACTGCCTCTAAAGATAATTAGGGATTGTGAGAGGTGATAGGAAGGAGAGAGATGACTTCTAGCCTTGGAGACTGCCAGTACAATGCCCAGCCATGGAAAAATAGGATGTTTTGCATGTAGAACTTTAAGCAAACTAGGTATCTATCCACTTTATCTCACACTGTTCTCCGTGATGCGTTCCCCTCCATCCAAATGGATTTCCACTAATACCGTTGGCTATTCCCAATCCAGTTTTGCCATTTAGGGCTTGTTTGCCTTCATCCACAGCCCAGTCTCTCCCACCCAGAACGGATTCCACAAAACTCCAGTTACAATCTATTGATGTTCTTTTTCCTTCCACTCAACATGTCCTTTCTCCTAGAAGCTTTTCCTGACTCCCTGACTCCCCAGCCAGAGATCCTCCTAACCTGGTCTCTGATCTCTCGCTAATCTTTCCTGTGCACTTTTCTCATTGAAGCATGTTTATATCTTACTAACTTCCACTCTTAAATTGTAAGCAGGAGAGTGCTGGTAAGTGTTTAACAACAGACTTTCCAGAAAGAAAAGCGCCCAAGACATACTTTTAAGTTTAATCTGCATTCTTTGCATTTTCATCAGGGCAGAAGGGGGCTGCTCCCCACCAAATACAATTCTGAGACCCATTTCCATATGGGTAGGGCATAATCTTGTGGGGGAGCAGGAGGGCGAGGAGCTATGAATCCTCACCCTTCCACACATCCTTATCTTCTGCAGAGTTGTCCCCAGTCACAGAATCTGATTTCACCTGAGAATAGAGGGCACACAGTACGAAATGCCATGAGTCCCATAGAGTCAAGGAAACACTGCCTTGTAATCCCCAAAGGAAACCTTTAGTCCCAACATACCCAAGATAGGCAGCCTTGAGCTCGTACCTAGCTCCTGTCCTCAGCTCCATGCATCAAACACAGAAAGAGGAAACAGAAAAATCTCTGGATGTAAAATCTGAAGACCACCTATGTTCAAACCCTAGTTCTGACATTTACTTGCTTATGTGACTTGGGGTGAGTGACCTTGGATAAGTCACATAAAATCTCCAGGCCAGAAGGGAAGAAAATGAATAAATGTTAGGAATTAAAATATGGAAGAAGGGAGAAAGCACCTTTGCCTTGGTCATCATGCCCCCAAACCCAGGATAAAAGATGTGGTCCAGGCCTCCCCAAGTCTGACAGCAAATGTTACCCTGATTAGGTGTCCCTACTCACAGAAGAGGAGCTGGTACCCCAGGAGAAGGGCCCAAGATGGCAACAGCCTCTTGAGGATAGCAGCCTAAGGGACGTGGAGCCCAAGGACCAGGGATGGCTCATTTACCCTGGTCTCTCATCCCCATTCAATTTGTCCCTCTTTGGGTATCTCCTTAAGCACCAAACCTTTCCTTATGAGATAAAGCATGCCAGGAAGGTCTCTTGCTTTTAGCATCACTGGTCAGTCTCATCTTTGGCTTCGGTTTCCCAAGTGCCCCAGCCTATTGCAAGGGTCGGAAACTGAGTAAAGAGAGTAAAGAGAGAGCCTGGCAGAAGTTTGAGATGCTTGAAGCTGAAAAATCTGGCTTCGAATCCTGGCTTTTCCACCCATTCTCTGTATGAATCGAGCAAATCACTTCCTTTCTCTGGTTTGGACCAGATAATCTCCAAGATCCCTTCTGGCTTGGCTCCAAACCAGATGAGCCCATGTCACCACTAGAAGCTTTTCTAGTTCCCCAGGACAAACAGATGCACCCTTGGCACAGTATGGCAGGTGTTCACACTGAAAGTGCCCACCAGGAGTGAGAGAAAATGTGCTCCTGCTCCAGCAAAACAGGGATGCTGCCCACAGGCAGGAGGTGTAACCCTCCCTGGCCTTGCCTCGGATTTGGGGGTGTTGGGGGGAAGACCGGACCCCCCAAAGAAAGCAAACAGACAATAATCTCTCAAGAGCTTTCAATGCTTTGCCCAGAAATAGCAGCCCAAACCACAGCTATGTAGCTGCAGCAGCCAAGGGCTCTCCAAACCACAGTTATGCCACCAGCACTCTGCGGCCTAAGTGTTTATGAGACGTGATGGCACCTATGAAGGGAATGGAGGTATTGGAGCTCAGCAAACACTAAGTGGCCAACGATAATCACTTCCCCCAGACCCCCACCCTGGCTCCTCCCTTCTTTACAGTTTGCTCCCTCTTCTTCCAATTCAACCTAGAGATACCCATGATTTCCCAGGCACAGGGGCTGCCTCCACAGGCATAGCTCACAGCCCCACCACGTCTCAGAAGATGGAACCCCAGAAGACACCCATCCTCTGGTAGCCAACCTTCTCAAGGTGTGATGAGTGGTTTCTCCCACCATCAATGGCCAGTCTCAAAGCTTCAGCCTTTCTAGCTTGATAGAAACTTCTTAAACTTATACCTCAATGGCACAGTCTTTGAGAACAGAGGGTCACTTCTATGCCATGATTAATTCATTCAACAAACATTTATTAAGGATTTACCGTATGCCAGATAGCAAAGTGGTTGGTGGTATTGATCATGGAGCCAGCAAGATCTATATTCAATTCTAGTCTTCATTGTACGATGCTGGGCAAATCACTTAACCTCTGTCTGCCTCAGTCTCTTTGGCAATAAAATGGAGATAATAATAGCACCTACCTCTCAGGGTTGTTGTGAAAATCAAATAAGATAAAATTTGTAAAACATTTAGACCTCCGCATTAGAATATTCACCAATCAGGACTGCCAGGGAAGGTCCAAATGATATCTTGTCAGACCAGTTAGAAGGAAGACACCCCTAACTATAAGGGACATCGTCAGTCTTCACTGCCCATCTTTTGCACAAATGGAAATAGACCATTGACTATTCTTTATTAATAGGTAAAATGCGTCTATTAATAAAAGGTATTATAGAGGGCAGGTAGACAGCACAGTGGATAGGACATCAGGCTTGGTGTCAGGAGGATCTGGATTCAAATCTGACCAGAGATATCTCCTAGCTTGTGCGAGGGCAAAGCACTTGACCCCATTTGCCTACTCTTTGCCTTTCTGTCATACAGTGGTTACTAAGGTAGAAAAAGAGGATTAAAAAAATAATAATAATAAAAGATATTATACTCAAAAAATAGGTCTGCAATAAATCCTTGTTCCCTTCCTTCCAGGACTCTGTCAAAAGCCCCTCATTTTACTGATCTCTATCATCAGATTGAGAGTTCCCTAAAGGCAGGGACTGCCTTCTATCTTTTGGCTCCTTTTGTATCCCCAGGTCTTAGCACAGTGCTTGGCACATAGGAAGGGCTTAATGAATGTTTATTGATGGATAAATAGGACTTGAAGCCGATCCACTTGGCCCCTGTCACACAAGTAGTCATTACAGCGCCCAGGTTCCATCTAACCCCAGTCCTCTGACTACCATCCTTTCCACCAGCGGTGACGTTGAAGAAGAGCTCCAAAGTTAGGGGATTCTAAGAGATGGTGGCAGGAAAGAGCATTCCAAGAAGGAGGGAGAGTTTATACAAAGACACACAGAAGAAAGAGAAACATTGAGACATCAGAGAAGGATTTTAATGGACAAACAAGAGCTATTCGATGAAGTAGGGATATTTAGCCTGGAGAAGAGAACATTTAGAGAGAGACATGATTGCTGTATTCAGGTATTTGAAAGGCTGTCATGGGGAAGAGGGATTAAACTTGTTCCACTTGGCCCCAGTGGGCAAGGGCAAAGGGAGGAAGTTACAGAGAGGCAGATTTTGACTCCTTCTGAGGAGACATTTCCTACCAATTATAGCTGTCAAAAAGTGGAATGGGCTGCCTCGGGAGTCGGTAAGCTCCCCATTACTAGAGGTTTCCGACTGGAGGCTGTGTGACCCTTTGTTAAGATGTTGAAGAAAGGATTCCTGGTCAGAGAAAGGTACAATCATTCAGTGTCCTTTGTTATCCCTCTTATTCTGAGAATCTATACATTGAAGACTCCATATCTTCATCCCCACCTAGTATAATTTTTAGCCCAAGAAAGTCAATCCACCAAGCGCTTTGGGTCACCTTCTATGTACAAGGCACTGTACTAAGGTGCTATGAAAAATAGTTTTTGCTCTCAAAGGACTTACATTCGAGGAGGGAGAAAGGGATTGTGGATATGACACATTAATATTAGGTAAATATGTATAATGTGTATTTAATCATCACATGTACATGTGATGATTTAAGGAAAGAGAGAACCAACTGGGGAGCAGAGATGGAGGACCAAAAAAATGACTCGATAGGACGGGACACATAAATGGAGCCTTGAAATAAACTCAAGATTTCTAAAGAAAGGAGCACGTTCAGGGAAAGAGGACAGCCTGTGCAAAGAAAGGGAGACCAGAAACACTTTTGAGTTCCTAGAACAGTAAATAGGACAGTTTGGCTGGAACGTAAAGTGTGAGAACGGGAATAATAGGAATAAGCCTTGCCCTTGAAATGCCAAGCTCAAGAGCTTGTATTTTATCTTAGAGCTATTAAGGAGTCACTGGAGTTCCTCAGGCAGGGAACAACACAGTCAGATCCATGCTTCAGGAGGACTGTTTTGGCAGCTGTGGGGAGGATGGATTGGAGAGGGGAGAAACGAGACACCGTGAGTTCCATTAGGACGTTGTTGTCACAGTCTGGATGAGAAGCAATGGGGACCTGAATAAGAGTATTGCTTGGAGAGTGAGAAAATAGGATGGATTTAGGAGATGATATGGAGACATATTGGAGAAGACTTGGTGACTGACTGGATATGGGGGATGAAAAAGGGGGAAGAACTGATTATGACGAGCTAAATAATAGCTAGCATTTATATTGGTGGCTGGGTGGTGCAGTTGATAGAGGGCAGGGTCTAGAATCAGGAAAATGATGGGTTAAAATTTGGTCTCAGAAACGTACTAGCTGTGTGACCCTGGGTGAGTCACTTAATCCTGTTTGCCTCAGTTTCTTCATCTGTAAAATGAGCTAGAGAAGGAAATGGAAAACCACTCCAAGTATCTTTGCCCAAAAAAAAAAAACTGCTATGAGGTCATGAACAGTAGGATAGGACTGAACAACCACAAAAGCATTTATATAGAGGACTTGAAGGTTTGCAAAGTACTTTGCAAATATTTCATTGTTTCTTCATAAAAGCCCTGGGAGTGAGGTGCTACAGTTATACATATTTTACAGATAAAGCAAACAGAGGCAGGCAAAGATTAAATGACTTGCCCTGGAGTCACATAAGTAGTAAGTGTCATAGGTTAGATTTGAATTCAGTTCTTCCTGACCCCAGACTACACGGCTTAGCTGCCTCAGTTGCAGGTTGAGAGCTTGCATGATTGGGGAAATGGTGGTGCCCTCCATAGAAAGAGAAGCCCAGAGGAAGGATAAGAAGAAAGATAATGAATCTGTTAGGGGAAGGTTGAGGATTGGGCTGCCAATGGGATAGCCATTTGGGGATACAGAACTGTAGCTCAGGAGAGAGACTAGATGCATGCCTGGAAAAATCATCTATATGGAGACCATATTTTAACTTCCTCAGAAGTGGAAACATTTAAAGTCTTCTTTGTTATTTAACTTTTCCAATATTTATCTCTTATCTGATAGAGGTGTTATCTATCTGGTGACCTCTCTATTGAAGTTTTATGAAAGAATGAGCATTAGAAAGATGGAGGAAGAGAAAGGGTGGATGGGTCATAATCTGAACTTTTGGAAGGAATGTCCCTCTTGAAGATCGAGATCTAGCTAGGAAAACTCCCAGGTAAAAGTGACCTCTTTACCCACCTCCTCAGATTTCTTTTTTTTTTTTTAACTCTAACTTTCTATCTTAGAATTAATTCTAAGTTCCAATGCAGAAGAGCAATAAGGGCTAGACAATGGAGGTTAAGTGACAGGCTCAGGGTCACTAGGAAGAATCTGAGGACAGACTTAAACCCAGGACTTCTCATCTCCAAGGCCTCCTTGTCACTGAGCCACCCAGGTGCCCCCTCCTCAAATTTCTTAAAGTATTTTGCCCACATCTCTCCTTTCTACTATTTTACTTTTTGGATCTTGTTTCTATACTTTTCCTTCCTACCTCCATTCATCCAGTAGAGAGCTATCCACCTTCATATCCTGTACACAGAAGGTATTTAATAAATGTCTACTGAATTGAATTGAACATGCTTCAATTGAACAGTGAGCTGGAGGAACGTTTGCCCTTTCAAGTGATTCCCATTTAGTGCTATGATGAAGATGGTCCAAAGACCAAGTTCAGCTACACATACTTTAATGGTGCCTTAAGTAGAAAATAATTACTCAATTCTGTTACAAATAGTTTTTCCTCTGAAACCTTTCCTTGTCAAACATAAAATAATGTCATTGTTTTATAATTAGAATTTTCTAACTTTATGCTTAGAGTTTTCTTCATTATGGAGAGAATAAAATTTTGTATTTTATAATTGTAATTTTATGATAATTTGATATGGAACTTTTGAGGACAAAAGTAATCACTGTAGTTATGTTGGATTTTAATAAGTAAATCATTTTTAAATTTTGTTATTTATTTATTTTTACAATAGCTTTCCATGTTTCCATGGCTCCTTTTCTTTCCCCACCCCCTCCTAGAGCTGACAATCAATTCCACTGGGTGGTATAAATGTTATCATTTGATAGCTATTTCCATATTAATAAATAAATCTTTAAAAATATTATGAGTAGCATATTAAACAACTCTGGGGGCTCCTAACACAATTTTGTTGTTGTTGTAGTCATCGTCATCTTTGAAAGAGTTTCAAAGAGGGGGGCAGCTGGATGGATCATTGGATAGAAAACCAGGCCTCGACACGGGAGGTCCTGGGTTCAAATTTGACCTCAAACACTTCCTGGGGCAGCTGGGTAGCTCAGTGGATTGAGAGCCAGGCCTAGAGACGGGAGGTCCTAGGTTCAAATCCAGCCTCAGACACTTCCCAGCTGTGTGACCCTGGGCAAGTCACTTGACCCCCATTGCCTACCCTTACCACTCTTCCACCTATAAGTCAATACACAGAAGCTAAGGGTTTAAAATTAAGAAAAAAAAAAAAAAACACTTCCTAAGTTGTGCGACCCTGGGCAAGTCACTTAACCCCATTGCCTAGTCCTTAGCACTCCTCTCTCTTAGAATCAATATACAGTGTTGATTCTAAGACAGAACTTAAGAAAGGATTTTACAAAACAAAATAAAATATATATATGTATATATATATATATTTTTTTTTTGAACCACAGACCTGGCCCATGATAAGTGTTCCCAAGGGCCTATTCATTTGGAGTTGGGAGATGAGTGTTTAAGCAGTGGTTTATGGGCAGGGCTGACCCCAGGGGGTGTTGTTTGCCTGTACCAGGGTAGCAGTCACTGACCCCAAAAGGTCCACCCTTCGCTACTCCTCCTCACAGTCCCTGAAAAACAGACTCTATTTCTCAGAATAAATAAGCCTCCTCTTTTAAAATGCAAATAATGGGGTGGTGGGTCACACCTGAGTCAGTCATTCACACCTTGGAGCCAATACGTTTATGGGTTGCTCTCCCATGAACAGCGGAGTCCAGGCAAAGTCCTGAAGGATAAAGGCATTTTCATAGAACATAAACCTTGGGAGCTGGAGAACCTTCGACTGTAAAAGGGACCTTAGAGCACATCAAGTCAGAGGTGGTACAACCCACCTTCCATGGTTTATGTTCTAAGATCCTTCCCCTGCTCTGCCCTTCTGGGTTTCAAGTCCCCTTCCAGGGAGGGAAGAAAAAAAAAATGAATCATGGAAACAAGGAAAAATAGTTTTAAAATAAATAAATAAATGTTAAAAATAAAATAAAAATAAAAACAAAGGCCCCTTCCCACTGGGCCATTCTGAATTCTTGAAGGTCTTTTCATAGAGCTGATACTGATGTTCTCAAGCCCCTCCTCGACCTAACAGTCTGCACTGGAGGGATCACCTTGTAGTTGTCATTGTTCAGCCCATCTTACACATCCTGACCCTGTTGGAAGTTTTCTTGGCAAAGTCATGGGGGTAGTCTGCCATTTCCTTCACTAATTCATTTTTAAAATGAACAAACTGAGATCCTGAAAAATTACAAGATTCCCTCTAGACTTATGAAAAAGAGCGCTATCCACGTCTAGAGGAAGAACTGTGGGAGCAGAAGGGCAGAAGAAAAATAGAGGATGGATCCCATGGTTTTGCGAGTATAGAATTGGGGATGTTGATCACCCTAGTGCAAATATTAATAATATGGAAATAGGTTTTGATCAATAATACAGGTAAAACCCAGTGGAATTGCTCATTGGCTCCAGGAGGGGAGTGGGAGGAGGGGAGAGAAAGAACATGAATCACGTCACCATAGAAAAATATGCTAAATTAATTCATCAATACAAAAATTTAAAAATTTAACCCAAAAAATGTGCCCTAGGTCAGAGGTGGCAAGCAGCAGAGCAGCGCCGCTATCCAAGCCCACGTCCCGCGACTCTACCGCCCCGGGACCCTTTGGGAGGCGATCCCGCCAGCCTCTAGGCTCTGCGCTCGCGCACTTCTCCGCTGTTCTCCGCTCGCCGTCCTCGGGTCCCGGCTCTCCTCTTCTTTCCGAGGCCCCTTCCAGCTCTGCCCATTTGGGGTTGGCCGGTGTTCCAAGGCTCCTCTCCGCTCTGACATGCTGCGGTTCTGTTCTCCGAGGCTTTTTCCCCTTCCTCTTGGTTTCCATGTTAGGACAAGTTGCCAGGGGCGTGAAGTGACTGGAAATGCTTGGGTCGGGCTAATCCAGCCGTATCAATGGCCCCTGTGTGCCAGGCCCTCTGCTGCTCAGGATACAATGCTGGCACAGGGAGCTCAGGGGCTTTAGCCAAAGCTCCAGCTGCCACTTTGGCTGGGGTGCCAGGCGCCCTGGGCCAGGTATCTCCAGATCAGGTATTTCAGCTCAGCCCACAGCCATCGCTCTTTTTTTTTTTTTTTTTTTTTTTTTAAACCCTCACCTTCCCTCTTAGAATCAATACTGTGTATTGGTTTCGAGACAGAAGACCGGTAAGGGCTAGGCAATGGGGGTTAAGTGACTTGCTCAGAGTCACACAGCTGGGAAGTGTCTGAGGTCAGATTGAACCCAGGACCTCCCATCTCTCGACCAGGCTCTCAATCCACTGAGCCACCCAGCTGCCCCCACCCATCTTTTTTTTTTTTTTTTTTGCCCTGATTTTTTGTGATGCTTCTTTTTTAAATTTAATTATTTATTTTAAACTATTTTTCCATGTTCACATGATTCATTTTTACCCCCCTCTCCCCTCCCAGAGCCAACAAGCAATTCCACTGCCCACCTTCACTCCTGATTGCCTTTCTTTGGACCAAGAGAGGGATTCTGGGAGGCAGAGTCAAGGAGATTATTTGTTCCAGGCCGGGAGACAGCAAGGGCTTGATTTTTCTACCAACTCCTACTGTACAATGACAACACTACTCAACTACCACTGAGCCCAGAATACCTGGGAATCCTGAACATTTGCTCTTCCCATCTTCCTCTGACACTCACTAAATATTGGCTGAAAGAACTATTTTTTTAAGCCCTTACCTTCCATCTTAGAATTAATACTGTGTATTAGTTCCAAGGCAAAAGAGGAATAAGGGTTAGTGGTTCCCAAATTTTTTTGGCCTACCGCCCCCCTTTCCAGAAAAAATGTTACTTAGCCCCCTGGAAATTAATTTTTTTTTATTTTAATAGCAATTAATAGTAAAGATAAATGCACCTGTGGCTATCACCCCTCCCCTGGATTGCTGCAGCACCCACTAGGGGATGGTGCCACCCACTTTGGGAATCACTAGGTTAGATTATGGGGGTTAAGTGACTTGCCTGGGGTCACACAGCTAGGAAGTGTCTGAAGCCAGATTGAACCCAGGACCATCAGTCTCAGGACCTGGCTTTCAATCCACTGAGCCACCCAGCTGCCCCTAAGAATTATTTATTGAGGAAAGAGGGCTGTGCCTTTTTCTCTGAGGCTCTAAGCCTATGTCTAGAGCTAGAAGGCACCTGAGAGATAATCTAGTCTAAAGGACCCATTTTGCAGATAAGGAAGATGAAGGGTCTTGCTCAAGATCTCACAGGTACTAAGTAGCAGAGCTGAGATTCAGATCTAGGTCTCCTGACTCAACATCCATCATTCTTTCCACTACTCAGAATTGCAAAGACCATCTAAGATGAGAAGGTTGTTTGGCAAGTCCTGCTAGGCATTCTACCTGAAGAGCCAAGAGAAGGTTTTTTATTTGAGTTAAGAGAATGTCCCTTAAATTTGGGTAGCCTGGAGTATCTTAGATTGTCCTCATGGTCAACATGTGGGTCTTTTAGGGAGAATTCTTTCCCCCAGAGCCTGACATCTATTTCTTGCTCCCCTCTCAGGGAGACAAAGTTGATGGACCACACCTACATTCCAGTCCTGCCTGTGTGTATGACCTTGGGCAAACTCCTTTCTTTCCATGGCCCTGCCCCAATCCCCATCCTGGCTTGGCCCAGGGTGGGCACCATCTGCTCTCCAGTTGACCCAAACTCAGGGTTAAGTAATCAGGGTATCAGAATGAGGTCCTTGTCTTAAGGGATGTACCCCATTGCCTTCCCAGATAGCCCTAGCCTTGAGGTCAAATGCTAATGCCCAGAGCCATTTCCCTTCTGTCCAATGGCCTTCCTCTTCTCCCAGTGGACTTCTTTCAGGAACTCTGCCTTGTTTCTGTGGAAGAGAACAGAGGGTCTTGTTTATTTTTCTTTTATACCTATCTCTCCAGCCTCATTGTCTGTTACTTCCCCTCCCTTGCTTTGCAATCTAACCAAATTGGCTTCTTCTCTATTCCTCACACACACACAACAACCAAGCTCCTGTCTCTATGCCTTTGCCCTTGCTTGTCCCCCTCTGCCTGGAACAGACACCCTCCTCGATTCTGCCTCCCAGAATCCCTCTCTTGGTCCAAAAACTACTTTCTATGGAAAGCCTGTTTTGATCTCCCCAGTTGCTGCTGCCCTCCTTCCCAAATTATTTTGTATTTAACTACTTGGTATTTATTCTCATTATATTTATGCCATATATACTTAAATGTCCTCAATTTGGATGTAAACACCTTGAGAAAGGGAAAATTTATTGCCTTTTTAATTCCTAGTGCCTGAAACATAAGTCCTTAAGAAATGCTTATTGAGGGGCAGCTGGGTGGCTCAGTGGATTGAGAGTCAGATCTGGAGAAAAGAGTTCCTGGGTTCAAATCTGGTCTCAGACACTTCCTAGCCATGTGAACCTGGGCATGTCACTTAACCTCCATTGCCTAGCCCTTACCACTTTTCTGCCTGGGGACCAATACACATTATTGATTCTAAGAAGGAAAGAAAGAAAGGAAGAAAGGAAGGAAGAGAGAAAGAGAGAAAGGGAGGAGAGAAAGAGGAAGGAAGGAAGGAAGGAAGGAAGGAAGGAAGGAAGGAAGGAAGGAAGGAAGGAAGGAAGGAAGGAAGGAAGGAAGNATTAGGGTTTGCATCTTTTCTGCTCATTGCAAATAGATATCAAGGTGTTAAAATAAAATCACATTTTGCCTATATTATGCAAAGACAAGTTAGATAGTAACCATGCAAAAGATCACAAAGTTAGAGATGAAATAAAACTTTAGAAATTATCTAACCTAAACTTCTCATAAAGAAATGAAATGATTTGTCTCCAAAGGTATAAAGTGACTAGTCCAAGATCACTTCAAATACTATTAGTTAGGATTTGAACCTGGATTTCCTAATTCAAAATTCTTTTCAGTACACTGTGTTGTCAGTCAATAAACATTTATTAAGTAGCTATAAATATTTATAAAGTACTTATTATATGACAGGCACTGTACTAAGTGCTAGGGAAGGAAAAGAAAGAAGGAAGGAAGGAAGGAAGGAAGGAAGGAAGAAAAAAAAAAGAAAGAAAGAACTGCTTATTGAGAAACAGCTAGGTGGCTCAGTGAATAGAGCTCCAGGTCTGGAGAAGAGAAGCCCTGGATTCAAATTTGATCTCAGACACTTCCTAGCTATGTGACCCTGGGCAAGTCATTTAACCTCCATTGCCTAGCCCTTACCACTTTTCTGCCTTGGGACCAATACACATTATTGATTCTAAGAAGGAAGGTAAGGATTTAAGAAAAAATACGAGGTACTTATTGAGGGAGCAGCTCTAGGTGGCTCTGTGGCTTGAGGAGGGCCAGGTCTGGAGAAGGGAGGTCATGAGCTCAAATTTGGTCTGAGACACTACTTAGCTGTGTGATCCGGGCAAGGCATTTAACCCCATTTGCCTGTCCCCATTTGTCTGTCCTTAATACTCTTCTGCCTTGGAACTGATTCTCAGTATAAATTCTAAGAGAATATAAGGTTTGGTGTTTTTTTTTTAATGTTTGTCAATTGATGATTGATTGATTAATTTGATTGATTAATTCAAAAGACCCAGTGACTGCTCCTCCAGGGAGACAGACACCATTTCCCCCTGCTCCCTTACCACAACAGAAGGCTTTTCTTGATTTTTTTTTGTGGCCAAATCTGAATACAGAGCAAGACTAGTACACAGAGCACTGTGAGGAAGAAGCCCTAGCATCTTTTTTGAATAGTAGCATTAGTAAAAGGAGAGAGCTGTTAACGAATATCGTGTCTTATTTTCTTTTTATTTTCACTTCTAGATTCTCTCTTTCCCTCCATCCCCTCCTCCACCCATTGAGAAAGCAGAAAATACAGTACCCATTATATATATGAAGTCATGCAAAACATTTCCATTTTAGCCCTAGGTTGGGTTGGGGAAAAGTAAGAAAAATATACTTCAGCCTTCATTCAAAGTTCATCAGTTCTCTCTCTCTCTCTCTCTGGAGGCAGAGAGCATTTTTCACCAATTCCTTCAGAATTGTCATGGATCATGTATCCATCAGAGCAGCTGTCTTACACAACTGATTGTAATTACAATATTGCTGTTTCTTTGTACAATGTTCTCCTAGCTCTGCTTACTTCCCTTTGTACCATTTCATATGTCCTCTTGGGTTTTTTTGAACCCATTCTTTTCATCATTCTTATATCACAATTTTATTCCATCATATTCATGTACCATTACTTGTTCAGCCATTACCAAGTTGATGGGCATTCTCATAGTTTCCATTTCTTCACCACCACAAAAAAAAAAAAAAACCACTGCTCTAAATATTTTTGTATATATGCATTTTTTCCTTTTGCTTTGGTCTCCTTGGGGTATAGACCTAGAAGTGGTATTACTGTATCAAAGGACTATTATAAAAACACTTTTATAGCCCTTTGAGTATAATTCCAAATATTCTACGGAAGAGCTGAACTAGTTCACAACTCCATGAATGTCATATCAATGTCCCTATTTTCCCACATTTCTTCAAACATTCGTCATTTTCCTTTTCTGTCATATTCATCAATCTTATGGGTGTGAAATGGTGTCTCAGATTTGTTTTAATTTGAATTTCTCTAATTATTCATGATTTAGAACATTTTTCATATTGCTGTTGATAGCTTTGATTTCTTCTTATTCATATCCTTTAACCATTTATCATTTGGGGAATGGCTCCTATTTTTTAGATTTGGCTTGGTTCTCTACATATTTGAGAAAGTATCCTATTTTCTGAACCTAGGAAGAGTAATGAAACCCTTCATAGCTGGACTCCTTCCTATCTTTCTCACTTCCTTACACCTTACATCCCCCACTACACCATTACCACACCTTCTACAGTCTATTAACTCTAGCCACTTTATCCATCCTTGCTTGAACAAGATATTCTATCTCTCAACTAGGAACATTTTCATTTACTGGAATTCTCTCTCTCTCTTCATCTCCATCTCCTGGCCTCTCTGACTTCCTCCAAGTCCCAGCTAAAACCCCACTTTCTCTAAGAAGCCTTTCCCTAATCTTCATTAATACTAGTGTCTTCTCTTTGATTTATCTTGTCTTTAGCTTCTTTGTGGTATTTTGCCTCCCAATTGGACCATGAGCTCTTTAAGAATAGGGGCTGTTTAGGGGGAGGGTTTTTTTTTCTTGCCTTTCTTTGTATCTCCAAAGTTTAGAACAGATAGTAGGCACATTGTAGGTATTTAATAAATGCTTGTTGATTGACTGAAAACAAA
Source organism: Gracilinanus agilis (assembly GCF_016433145.1). Classification (NCBI taxonomy): domain Eukaryota; kingdom Metazoa; phylum Chordata; class Mammalia; order Didelphimorphia; family Didelphidae; genus Gracilinanus; species Gracilinanus agilis. The sequence continues at coordinate 2,704,931 of NC_058136.1, read as the reverse complement.
TAGCCCTTCTCTCACCTAGTCTTAAAGCCTTTCCATCCTGGTGGAATCTATCAAGAGTTTTGCTTTGCTTTTAGCCTTTCATATACCCTGAGGCATGGGCAGGCAATTATCAAGGAAAGAAACAGGCTATCTATAACCATATGAGAAAGAAAACACTCCAAATCACTAATAATTAGAGAAATTCAAATAAAGCAATTCTGAGGTTTCTGTCTCACACTCAGCTGATTGGCAAAGATGACCAAAAATGAAAATGACAAATGTTCAAGAGACTGTGGGAAAATAGGTAACGTTATCATTCTACACTGTTAATGGTGTATTTATGAATAGGTATAACCCTTCTGGAAAGCAATTTGGAATTATACACAAAAAAGTTACCAAATACTGTACCATTCCTAGGCCTTGACACCAAAGTGATTAACAAAAGCTACAAAGGTCCTCCATGGACAAGAGTATTTAGAGTATCTCCTTTTGGGGTAGCACAAAACCTAGAAACTAAAGTATTTCCCATCAGTTGGAAAATGGGTAAACAAATTTGAATGAGTATTTGAATAAGTACTACTGTGCTATATGTAATGAGAAAATAGATGATTTTAAAAAGACATTTATGAACTGATGGAGAGTGAATGAAATATGCAGAACCAGATAGATAATTTATGTTTATAAAACTGATATTCATCAGAAAGGAACCATTTTGAAGATGAATAAATTGATGAATAATAAAGTAAACAAATAATTGATGAAGAATAAAGAAAGCAAAACCAATAGGACAATTTATATAACAATGCTATAAGAACAAACAATTTAGAGAGAGACAGCTAAGTTACTCAGTAGATAGAAAGCCAGGCCTGGATATGGGAGATCCTTGGTTCAAATCTGGTCTCTGACATTTCCTAATTGTGTGACCCTAAGCAAATTACTTAATCCCCATTGCCTAGCCCTTAACACTCTTCTGCCTTGGAACCAATATATAGTATTGATTCTAAGATAGAAGATAAGATTTAAAAAGAAAAAAAAAATTGAGAGCTATAAGAATTCTGATTAAGGCACTGACCTTTCCATGAATGACTCTAGAGGACCAATAATAAAGCACACAATTTACCCATCACATAGAGGTGATAGATTCAAGATATAGAAAAAGACATTTTCTGAACATAACCATGAGGACATTTTCTTTGCTTGACAATGCTAATTACTTATGAGAAATTTGGTTTTCCCACTCAGTGGGGAAGCAAGTAGGAAGAAGAGGAAACATATTTCTGTTCCTTTAAAACATTTTAAATTTTAAAAAAGAGAGAAAAGGTACAAAGGTGAGAGGTGAAATATCATGCATGAGGAACAGTGGATAGGCCAATTTTGGACTGCAACATAGAATATTGAGTGGGGGTTAATGTAAAATCAATCTATAAAGATTATTTGGAGCTATACTGGACCTTAAGTGACAAACAGAGGAGTCTGATTTTGTCCAAAAAGGAATTGAAAACTAGTGAAGCTTCATAAGCAAAGGGAAGGATATGCTCAGGACTATGCTTTAGGAATATCTACTTGGCAGCTGTGGAAAGGAAAATGAGAAAAAAGGGAGAAAATAGAGGCAGAGGACCAATCAGAAAGCTCTTACAATAAACCTTGGGAGCAAAGATGAGTACCTGAACTAGGATATTGGGAGTTTTGTGGGTTTAGTTGCCAAATCTTTTTGAATCTCTTTCCCTACCATCTCTTATACTGAATTCTCTCCATTCCCACAGCCAGCACTCTAGTTCAAGCCCTTATTAATAAAAAAAATTTTAACTTTCATTCTTTGATAGATGCATATTTCCAGAAGTGAGGGAACTCCCTTCCCTATCTCAGTCCCTTCACATCTTCTCATTCCATGCAGCTCTTGACTTGTCCTCCTATAAAATAACAACAGTAACAATTAAAATTTACATAGAGTTTTATAATTCACAAGGTACAATAATCATTTAAAGCAAGAATCCTCATTTTAGAGATGAGGTCCTAAAAAAAAGTGCCTGCCCAATGTGCTGGCAGTCTACCTCTGAATTTTTAAATATTTAATGGCTACTGGCCTCATATTCTTGCTAGTTGTGTGACCCTGGGCAAGTCACTTAACCCCAGTTGCCTAGCCTTTACCGTTCTTCTGCCCTAGAAAAGATACTTCATATTGATTCTAAGATAGAAAGTAAGAATTTGAAAAGAAATATTTCATGGTTACTAGTGCAAAACTTATACTATTCCTCATTGTCACTACAAACACCTCATCTCCTTCCAGTCATGCATATCCTCCATGATTAGTCTTGTCCTCCATTTCTATGGTTCTTTTGTTGTTGGAGAAATGCAAAAACCTGCTTCCAACCTTCTGTGAACATCTTTCAAAAGTGGTATTCCAAGCTAGAGGCTGTGGGGTGATACAGTGGCTAAAGTCATGAAGATCTGAGCTCAAATCTGGCCTCGGACATCAGCTGTGTGATCCCAGGAGAAATCTAGTGTTAAAAACACACACACACGCACCAAAATTTGTGGTGAGAGCAGTCTGGGCTCATTGGAAGCATTAGACAATTTCTCTAATGTAATCCAACCCATTACCTCAATTTGGGGTCCAATTCATTGTTCATATGAAGTAACCATCCAAGATGTACATACTAATGGGCTAACTCAATGGGCAACTGTCCACCCAAGCATTTTTCATCCATTTGGTTTTATCTTGTAGCAGACTCATAGACCAGCCTTTTTTCAAATAACTGTACATTCTGATCGAGGAGGTCCTGGAGTGTTATGGAACTCTATGTATGTGACCAGAACAATGTCCCAAAAGGGGAACTAGAGGACCTCACTGTCTATTGGGAAATGCTTCTTCCAGTTGGACTTTGCACTGACTACCCTTGGTGGTGAGCATAATAACTGGAATATGTACACACACATCCTGACGTTGAGAAAGATTGAAGGCAAAAGGAGGAAATGGCCGAGGTTGGGATGGATAGATAGTGGCATGGAAACAGTAAACATGAACTTGGAAAAACTTTAAGAGATAAGAGAGAATAGAAGGGTCTGGTGTCCTGTGGTCCATGGAGTCACAAAGAGTAGGACACGACTGAACAACTAAACAATGGCATCTTTTATATCTGAGATAAGAGGCTCAAAGGGATCTCCTTCTCATTGACCAAGGGAGGAGAAGGGAAAAGAAGGAAGCAAGTATTAAGTATCTACTAAGGGGCTCAGTGGACCAAGAGTCACGCCTAGAGACATAAGGTCTTGGTTCAAATCTGACAGATACTTCCTAGGTGTGTGATACCAGGCAAGTCACTTAACCCATATTGCCTAGACCTTTCCACTCTTCTTTCTGCCTTGGAACCAAATTACAAGATTGATTCCAAAACAGAAGGTACGGGTTGTTAATTTTTTTAATATAATTTAATTTAAAAATAAAAAATTTTAAAGTGTCTTCTATGTGTCAGACACAGTGCTAAGTGCTTTATAAATATTATCTCATCTGATAGAAGAAACACTGCTCCATGGTTCAGAGGGCTTAATCTGTAGGTAGAAAGACCTAAGATCCATAATAGAAGTACTAAAAAGATCCTCTCTGAAGGAATTTAATAGAAAACAGGCAGACTTCCAAAAGTGGTATTCCAAAGACCGCATCTTTACCATTGTACAATTTACTGAACGGTGTAGAAACTGCAAGATCCAATCGTGTTTATTTGTTGACTATTAAAAAAAACACTTGATTCAATAAAGCAAAACACCACCTGGAACAAATCGCTTAACATCTCCAGGCCTCAGTTACAAAGTGAGGGTCCTTTCTAGTTCTAAAACTGTAATCTGTTTAATGGAGGAGAAGAAGGGGAAAGTTGTTGGACAAGAAATAAATGACCAGAGATTGTGGAAGCCTGTGTAGGGAGGGTACAAATTAAGGTGGGCATCCTTGATTATCTTCTGTACAACTGATTAACATTTTACCACATCTGAAGACAGAGGGATGGATGAGATGAACTCTCAGATCCTCCATAGCTGGGGATAACTAGATGGCTCCATGGATTGAAAGACAGGAGATCCTTGGGTTCAAATCCTAGCTGCGTGACTCTGGACAAGTCCCTTAACTTCATTACTTACTGCTTTTTTGCCTTAGAATCAATATTGATTCTAAGACGTAAGGTAAAAATTAAAAACAGACAGACAGACAGACAGACAAACAGACACACACACACACACACACACACACACATACACACAGCCGGTTCCCCTGATCAGAACCAGAACCAAGCAAGTAAGGTTGGTTCCTACCTCCATTTCCCAAAAGGACCTTTCCCTTGACCTGAATAAAGAGGGGTTAGTGAACCCCTCCTCCCTCCAATTTTCTACCTCCAATTGTCCCCTTGTTTAAGAGGAATTCACAGCCCCAGGCCAGAGATAGGCAATGAGGTGATGATTCATCCAGGAAGATTCTACACATACCCACCCTCCAACTCTGCCCCCACTGACCAGTTTGGCCCATATGGAGACTCAGCCATATGGCAGCACCATTCCATGTCACCTACAAGAAAAATTGCCTCCTATGCCCCATAACATATCCAAGAAGGAGATGGAGAGCAACATATATGTGTATACATACCTACGCCTAGCAGGGAGGAAAAGCACACACACACACACACACACACACACACACACATACACTTGGAGGGGAGGAAGTAATGAATGGCACACCTCATCGAATCCTGTTTTCCCATCACTCTCCTCCCAGGAAGGAGCAGAGCTGCCTCAGGAGCTTTGATGTATGACGGCTGTGTGATGGAAAGGGAGAGAGCATTGGATTGGGAACTGGGGCATCTTGAAAAAGATTGCTTCCCAGCAAGCTTTAGTTTCCTCATCTGTAAAATGAATAATCTAAACTAGTGGATCTCTGAGCTCCCTCCTGACACTAAACAGCCCCCATGATTTGAATGATTTTAGAGCCAAGAAATTAGAGTGTTTATCTTAATTCTTCCATGAAATTACTTGTTGGTACGAGGTGGTACAATAGATAGAGTTCTGGAGAATCTGAGTTCATATTCTACCTCATATGCACTAGCTGTGTAACCCCAATTTTACTGTTAATTAGTCATCTAACTGTGACCCTATTTGGGATTTTCTTGGCAAAGATATTGGAGTGGTTAGCCAATTTCTTCTCCAACTCATTTTACAGATAAAGGAACTGAGGCAGAATCAAGTGCCTTGTCCAGGATCACACAGCTAGTAAGTATCTGAGGGCAGATTTGAACTCAGGATGATGAGTTTTCCTGACTTCAGGACTGGTTGCACCACCCAGTTGCCCTCGTGTGATCCCAAACAAGTTACTTAACCTCTATCTCAGTTTCTTCATCTGTAAAATGAAGATAGCCCTTACCAACCAGAGTTGTTGAGAGGATCAAATGAGTTCTTTGTAAAATATTTTGCAAATCTTAAAATACTATATAAATGCTAATAATTTTTTATTTAGAGGTGCTAGGTGACACAGTGAATATACTTGATCTGGAGTCAGGAAGGTCTAAGTTAAAATCCCACCTCAAACGCTTATTAGTCATCTGACTCTGGCTAAGTTACTTAAACTCCTCAATTTCTCCATCTACAAAATGTGGTTAATAATAGCACCTACTTCACAGTATCATTATGAGGATAAAGTGAGATAATATCTGCAAAGTACTTTGGAAATCTTTTTTTAATTTTTTATTTTTTTGTTATATGTAAAAACTATTTTTATCATTTCTTTTTTAAAATATTGAGTTCCAAATTCTTTCCCTCACTCCTTCCACTCCACTCTCCTTGAGATGGCAAGCAATTTTCAATAGATTATACATGTGCAATCATGCAAAACATATTTCCACATTAGCCATGTTACAAAAGAAAACACAAAAAAAAAAAACCCAAGAAGAAACAAAAAACTAAAAAGTATGCTTTTGATCTGCATACAGACTCCATCAGTTCTTTCTCCAGAGAAGCATTCTTCATCATGAGTCCTTTAGAATTGTCTTGGATCATTGTATGTTTGAGAATAGCTAAGTTATTCCTGGGTGACCACTATATAATATTGTCATGACTGTACAATATCCTTCTGGTTCTGCTCACTCCACTTTGCATCAGTTCATATAAATCTTCCCAGGGTTTTCTGAAAGCATCCTGCTTATTATTTCTTATAACACCATAGTATGCCACCACAATCCTTTGCCACAATTTGTTCAGCCATTCCCCAATTAATGAGCATCTCCTCCACTTTAGGAATCTTAAAGCAATATATAAACACTATTTCAACCAGATTGGAAGTACACTGGCCTCTCATGTACCCAATCCCACTGCTGATTGGCCCAGAATTTTCAATCTACTCTCTTTCCAACCTATGCTGGTTTGCCTCTCCTTAGGCAGCCTGATGGTACCTCTCTCTCCCAATGGTCTACCATATTGGTGCCAGATACCCAACTGGCTTTAGCCCCAAGGCAGCTCAGTACTCCTGAACTCAAGCAATCCATCAGCCTTAGCCTCTCCACTAGCAGAGACTATGGGCATATGCCACTGCTCACAACTTATAATCAATCATTTCAATCATTTCTCTCCTCTCCTATCTATTCTCTACATACCTGCCAAATTAATGTTCATAAGCACGGACCTAACAATGCCACTCCCATGCTCAAAAGCCATCAGCCATTAATGTATCTAGGAAAAAATACAAATTTCTCAGTCTGCCTTTTAAGGCCCTCCACAACCTGAGTCCAACCTATATTTCCAGATTTATTTCATGTTTTACGCCTTTATTTTCTTTGCATTCTAGTCAAACTGGCCTGTTAATTGTACCCCAACTTCATCATCCTATCTTCCCCACTACTCCTTGCCTTTGCACAGCCTTTTTTTAGAGTCAAAATTTTTGCAGAGTTTTCCCTTTGGGCAAGTTGCTGAATGAGGAAGGATTGTAGGAAAGGCTGACCTAGAGTTCAATAGAAGAGGTGGAGGGAGGAAGTAAATTCTAAGGCAGGGAGTACAGTTACAGATATTAATAAGAAAAAGCAAATCCTGAGAGGTGATCAGTTTTACACCCTGCTAAATATATATCCACCAAGGAAAAGAAGTGTATCCCCGCTGCCAAAGAGAGGATAGACACGGGGAGAAGTATGCCCAAGAGATACTGTCAGCACCCTCTAAATTCACAATAATGAGGCAAAGCCCAGACTGCCCTGTCCTAGTTACAGGTCTAAATGTTCCTTATACCTGAAATGTATTCTTTCCTTACCTTTGCCTCTTTGTCTTCTTAATTAAATGCTTAGCCATCCTATAAACTCCACTATGACGTCTCCCCTATTGCATCCAGATATTAGGGTTCACTCTCTCCCCACCAATAACCTTGGAACCCATGCTTAGTATCAATTCTAAGTATTTATTAAGTAATCTACTGTGTGCCGGGCACTGTGCTCAATGCCAGAGATACAATTTAAAAATGAGTTGGTTCTTGCCCTCAAAGAGCTTACATTTGACTTTGGGGATGCATATTCCAAAGGGCTAAAGTACTCACAGTTCTCCCTGTAAAACCTTCTTTCAGAATGTATTATCCTCTTTTTACAGATGAGAAAACTGAAGCTCAAAACATTCTGAAAGCAGCCTTCTTCGTTCTCCATATTCCACTGGATTTGACTGGGGCGTCTTTACTACTTCAGACAATTAAATGATGACTGTGGGTGCTTCTTCTGCCCCAAGAGGTGCTGGAGCTGTAAAGTCTCAATGTGTGGTCATCCTAGACAAGAGCCTCCTCGACCAGGATTAGGCTATATCTCCAGATAACTGCCATGCCTTCTATCACAGGGCCTGACCTTGAAGGGACTGGCTCTCCCCAGTCTTTGTAGCTTCAGCCCTTAGCACCAGATCTGGCACACAGGAAGCCTTTCTGTCTCTAACGTGTTTCTAGCATTCCAAGAGGCACGGCTGAGGAGGGAGGGCATCAGAGGCAGTTATGTACAATGGCATGGAGTCCAGAGATGAATAACAAGTAGGTCAGTTTAAGTAAAACAGAGAGGAACAAGGGAGGAACAATGTGAAATAAGGAGTCAATGTGGCTTCCAGAGCAGAAGGATGGTGGGATCAGACCTACGGCGTAGGAAGATTATTTGGGCAGCTGTTTGAAGGATAGATAGGAGAGAGGTGAGACTAGAGGAAGGCAGACCAATGAGGATGATGCCAGAGGCCAGGAATGGGAAAGGTGTTCTCAGATCCAATACTGGTCACAGGAAAATATGGAATTCATGGAGAATTGACTGTGAAACTGACAGGATGATGAGCTCATGTTTCATAAGGATTCTGTGCTCAGAGGGTAGAGGAAGGGAATCCAGGCGGTATCTTTCTATCTCTCCTGTCCTTTCCTCTCCTCTTTTGTGCTCTTCTCTCACTTCTCTGTCTCCCTCTCCTCTCTCCAGCCCAGTCTTGTCCTTCCTGAGTAGGACAAGGCCTCCCACCCCTTGCAGGTGTGACTAGAAAGGAGGGCAGGGGGTATAGGGTCAGGAAAGGAGGGCTCTCCAGGTCTGTCTCTCCCCCCTGACAAGTTAATTAAAGGAAGAGAGCTGCATTCTTAGCTGGGTGATGTCACAGCCCAGACTTAGGCAGTCAGTCATCAGGATGGATTGAGGGCCTCATGTGCTGGGCCCCTGCACAGGGGCCAGAGGGGACACTTAAAAAGCAGCCTATTGCTATCCTTTGGGAGTCCCTGTTCCACGGGAGAAGATACAGTCTCCAACCTCAGAAAGCCCCTACGCTAGGGCGAACACACAGTCTATTTCTGGAGTGCTTCTGGTCTAAGGAGGAGACTTGGTTCCTTTGCTTGGGGGATTTTTACTATAATATAAGTAACTGGACCGAAAGAGAAGAAACCGATACATTCTGTTAAGAAGAGCATACCAATAAGTAAAATTAATAAAGTAACATGAAATCTCATGTAATTCTGATTTGATAACAATTTTATCTGAAGGGCTGAAAATCACCTTTCTTCCATGACAAAACAGTGTGATAATAAGGGTAGAAGGATACAATAAGGATAAAAGGGTAAATTAATAAAGTAGACAAGATTTCAGAGGGAAAAGGTTTACATATTCTCATTAAGGGGGAAACTTTCCCTTTTGGGGGGAAACATACACTTTTAGAACCATGATTTGCATATAAGTATTTTAGTAACTAATTTTAAATCATCCCTATCAATTTATTATCCCAAGTTCCCTAAGGATCTCTAGGGCAAACTATTATTAATTTAGCTTGCTATCATAAATGTTGTACTTATACTTAGAAAATACTACTAATTACTTATACTTAGAAAATACTACTAATACTAATCTATACATCAGACTTCTCATTGATTTAGAGCAGGGGTCGGCAACCTTTTTGGCCGTGAGAGCCATAAATGTTACATTTTTTAAAATGTAATTTCATGAGAGCCGTACAGTGCTCACAGTGCGGCTCCTGTAACAGCGCCTGAAAAAAAATGGACTTTATGACTCCTGCAGAAAGAGCCATGTCTGACCCTCAAAAGAGCCAGATATGGCTCGAGAGCCGTACTTTGCCGACCCCTGATTTTCTTTATCTAAACAAGTGAGGTTGGCCCTCTAAAAACTGCTTTGGATTTCATTATACCGAGACCTTTCCCAAACAGAAAGAACATTAACCTGGGAACCAAAAAACCTGTCCTATGTTACCGGCTCCCTGTATGACCAGAGATCACAGGACATCAGACCTGGGAAGGACCTTGGAGACCAGAGAGAGGAAGGTCCCACAGCCTGGGATTAGAGATCATGTCTTTGATTCCCAACCCCAGGCTCTCTCTGAAAACCTTTTTTCAAGGCCACTAAGTGAATGAATGAATGCATGAATGAGTGAATATTTAAGCGCTCACTTTGTGACAAGAACTTTGCTAAACACTGGAGATACAACTTAAAAATTAAGAATAGAAAAAAAAAATTAAGAATAGAAGTAATCCTTGGCCGCAAAGATCTCACACTTGAATTAGAGGGCACCACAAATTTGAGAGAGTTGAACTACAGAGCAAATGGCAAGACCTGGAAGTTTTAAGGGTACATCAGCAAGGCAGATGGCAAGGCCCAGGGGCCCTTATGCTGAAATGGCAAGGCAGATGGCGGCACCTGTTGGTTTGGAGGGCATAGCAGAAGGGCAGATAGTAAGGCTTACGGATCATTCACCTCTATTTCACAAGAATTGCAATCGGTGATTCCCTGTACTTTATTGTTCTCTAATTGTTACATGTCAAATCAAAAATATTTACTGATTATCTTTTATATATCTAGTTTTGTGCCAGACTTTTTAGTACCATATAAGAGACATGCTCCTTATCCTCAAAGAGCTTATGATCTAGAAGGAGAGAGAGGAAAAAGAGAAAAAGGGAAAAAAGAAGAGGGAAAACATTTACAGAGCACCTACTATGTGCCAAGCTCACAATAACCCTGAGATGTTGCTGTTAGTATCCTCATTTAACAGTTGAGGAAACTGAAGTAATTCAAGGTTAAGTAATTTACCCAGGGTCATACAACTAGTAAGTATCTAAGAGAGGATTTGAAATCAGGTTTTCCTGCCCTCAAAACAACAAAATTTCTGGACTGGAAGCCTAGTGCTCTGTCCCCACAGAATCACCTAGCTGTCTCAAAATTAAAATTAAACATTAGCCTAAAATTTTGCCCTTGTTGAGTTGTGCCTGATTCTTCATTATCTCATTTGAGGTTTTCTTGGCAAAGATATCAGAGTGGTTCACCATTTCCTTTTCTAGCTTATTTTACAGATGAGGAACTGAGACAAATAAGGGTAAGTGACTTGCCCAGGGTCACCTACCTATTAAATGTCTGAGTCCAGATTTTAGGAGAATGAGTCTTACTGACTTTGGACCCCGTACTCTATCCACTGCTGCCTAGCTGCCCTTTTCAACTCTACACCTTTGCTAAACATTTATTTCCACTATTACAACTACCATCTCTATGCAGAATATCAAAGTTTTATCTGCATCCTTCACTTTTCTTATAAACTCTAGACCTGAATTTCTATCCATATGAACCATCAACACTTCTCATCCTAAAACTCAAATTGCAATATTCATAAAACAAAAACCCTAACCTTCCCTTCCTCCTACCTCCCTTATCTCTGTTAATAGTACCACTATCATACCACTCAACTGTGTTTGAACCCTCAATCAGCTTTGACAAATGAGTTGATTCTCCCCAGCTTGGCTGTGAGATAGATGTTACAAGGACAGAGACAGCATGTTCTTCTGCCTCTTTTCTCTCCCACAAAATAACCTTATAACACAAAGATGGGTACACAGGAGGCTTCAGCAAATGCTAAGTAGATTGGTGGGTTAATTTATTTTTATTTTCATTTCATTATAAAGATATTTTATTTTACTAGTTATGTGTAATAGCAAATTTCCACATAAGTTTTCCAAAGTTATATGATCCAAATTGTAACCCTTCCTCCCATCCCTCCCCCTTTCTGGAACTGGCAAACAGTTCAGTCTGGGTTATACATGTATTTATTTTCACTTCAAGGATTCACAGTCCCTAATCCAGACCCCCCTGAAAGAATATGGAAGTATCTGTAATGTGTTGTCCAGAATGCAGCTGTCAGGGTAGATAGGGTACCAGTCCTAGAGTCAGGAGGACCTGGGTTCAAATTTGTCCTCAGATACTCCCTAGTTGTATGACCCTGGAAAAGTCACTTAACCCCAGTTTCCTAGCCCTTGCCACTCTTCTGCCTTGGAACCAATACTTAGTATTAATTCTAAGAAGGAAGGTGAGAGTTTAAAATAAAAAAGAAGAAGAATGTAGCAGTCTCTGACCTTGTTGTGTTCAGTCATCAGTGTCCAGCTCTCCCTTTCTATCTCTCTCCTCTTTTTCCCAACAAAACGCCTGGAAAAAAGCTTCTGCCCCCATTGTCTCCACTTCCTCAAATTCTACTCCCATCTCAGCCCTTTACGGATCTGACTTCCAAAATCTCCACTGGACTGAAGCTGCCCTCTGCAAGGTCACCAACAATGTCTTAATTGCTAAATACAATGGCAGTTCTCATCTTTCTTGACCTTTCTGTAGCTTTTGACACCATGACCTACACCCTCCTCCTAGGCACACTCCCTTTCTCCCTGCTATTGGTTGTTCTTTCGTTTGTTTTAAAATGCTGCTTTATCTAACTTCTCTTGCCTGTCTGAGGTCTTCTCACTCTTGTTTGCTGGCTCATTCCCCTCTCCCTGCATCCTATTCAGACTCTAGCCTCTACAATACTGCCAAATGGATATCCCTAAAGTACAAGTTTCACCCTGTTACTCCCTTGTTCAAAAAACTTCCATGGTTCTCTATTACCTCTAGGATAAAAACCAAATTCCTCCATTTGGCACTGAAAGTCCTTCACATTCTGGCTCCAGACTCCCTTTCTAGACTTGTCATCACTTTCCTTCATGCACCCAAATTCCAGCCAAATTGCTGTTCCTCATCTTCTAAGCCTTTGTATAGATTTTGGACAGATCTAGAACATTCTTTCATTTCTCTTCTGCCTCTCAGATCTCTCTTTTTTCAAGGCAAAGCTCAGAATTCCTTTGCAACATTAGAGATTTTCTGATCTCCCCACCTCCTATTTCCTAATCTCATCACTAACTAACTTTGTTTTGATTTGGCATATTCTTTATATTTATTTATCTGTGTGTATACAGATATATAGAGATGGCTCTAGATGGGGTCCTCTCCCTTTGCCTTTCCCCTCTTCTCCCCCAATAGAATAGAAACTTTCTTGAGAGCAGGAACTGTTTCATTTTTACCTCCCAACCTTCATATCCTGGGTACCTCTTACAGAGGAAGCAACGCTTGTTGAATTCATTTGAAATTGGGATTCTCAGGAGAACCTTATACACAGAGATGGATACACTGTGGCACAATCGAACATAATGGACTTCTCTACTAGCAACAATGCAATGATCTAGGGCAGTCGAGAGGAACTTATGAGAAAGAACACTATCCACATCCAGAGAAAGAACTGTGGGAGCAGAAACCCAGAAGAAAAACAACTGCTTGACCACATGAGTCGATGGGGATATGATTGGGGATGTAGACTCTAAGCGATCACCCTAATGCAAATACTAATAATGTGGAACTAGGTCTTGACCAATGACACATGTAAAACCCAGTGCAATTGCTCGTTGGCTACGGGAGGGGGGTGAGGAGAGGGGAGGGAAAGAACATGAATCATGGAACCATGGAAAAATATTCTTAATTAATTAGTTAAAATTTGCCAAAAGAAAAGGAAAGAATTTGGGGTTCTCTGTGCCTAAGATCTCAAGCAACAGACAACACAGTACTCAAGACTTCCCCAAGGGCACAAAAAAGCCTCCTAGTGAGACCAGCCTCACCTAACCACCCCACTTTGTCATAGAATATTTATGCCTGACTGTCTTAATTTCTTTCCAATGTGTAGAACCAATTCTCCAAAATAACGGGAAATGAGCTAGCCTAGAACACCAATCAGGAAACCTCATTTCCCTTAACTTTTCTGTGTTGACCACAGAACCAACTCCAGAATAGGAGAGAAGCTATTGCCGTCCTGCCTTTACAATGCAGCTATCCTGACTTCCTTCTTGTGGTAATACCCACCAGTCTGTTCCAAGCATCGCCTTTGTGCCAGCTCTGTGCTCAGTGCCATGGGAGAGACAGAAGAAGAAGAAATGTTCTCTGCCCTTGGGGAGCTCACAGAAAAGGCTCATACACAGGGACCAGTGTTGGGTTGAACTGAACTGAATGAGTATATATATGATAGCTTGGCAGAGATGGCATACATAAATACTGAGGGAATTCAGAGCAAGGGAAAGATTTTTGTGGTGCTGTGGATGTCGGGAATGGAAGGCTTCCCAAAGGAGGTGAGACTTGAGCCAGGCTTTGAAGGATGGGAAGGGTTTAGAAAGAGAGGAGGTGGAAGGCATTCCATGTGGGGGGAATGGCACAAACAAAGTTTGGAAAGGGGAAATGAGGTTGGCATGGGCAGGGGATGATGGGTAGATCTGCCCAGGTTGACTGCCATTAACTAATTGTGTAAAACTGTTGGTCACATTCCACTCCACCCAACCCACGCCCACACCAAAGAGATGCTAGAAGGCTACAGTTCTGGGCTAGGCAACCCTCTCAGAACATCTTCCTCCACAAATACTCCTGATAACAAGGAACCACTCATCTCCTGCCAAAGTCTTTCTGTTCCTCCCAACTTCCAGTGCCCTCCTTCCCAGATTACCTTGCATTTAACCACATCTCATCATCAACCCTTCTGTATGTTCAAAGTCTCGGACATGACTGAAATGACTGAGCAACAACAACATTTGATATGTACTTGTCCAGCCCATTAGAGCCTGTTTCCAAAAAAGATTAATTAAAGCCCGATTTTGATTAAGGAAGATTCCTAAGACAGGAATCAACCCAAATCAGTCTAACCTAGCCCAGGTAACAGAAGCCCTCATTGCTCCCTACATCCTTTCTTTCCTGAACTGTAGAGTAGTCATCCAAACCCCTACCTCCTCCTTTCCCTATCCTTCTCAGACTCTGAGACTCCCCTGGGTTCTCTCTTATTGCTCCCCTTGCCCACAAAGTCTTCCCCTTCTCTCAGCCTGATTAAATCGAATTCACCTGTCAGGAGCCTTCTCTGTCTCCTGCAGGTCTCTCTCTCCCTCCTCTAAATTCCCTTTAAAGGTCCCTGATCACTGTCCATGGTCTGCTCCTGAACACTGCTCATAAACTGACCCTCAACATCAAGGGTCATGTTACAAGTGCTGGTTCTATTCATGAATTCCTTATTTCATGCCCACTGTGCCAGCCCAGTGTTGTTCTTACCTATGGAGGAAAAAAAGGGAAAAATACAAAGTACATGCTCTCCTTGGGTTGGTCACTGCTTAGCTGGGGAGACCACACATGTGAAGCAACTGCAAGCAGTGTGGCATGGTGAATAAGACTGGAAGCAAGAAGACCTGAGTTCAAATCCTATCTGTGATTTTTTTTCATTTTACCTCTTTGGACCTCAGTTTTCTCATCTGTAACAAAGGGATAATTTCTATATTACGGGACTGTGAGAGACTTATATGAAATTATAAACATAGAGATGAAAGCAACCTCAGAAGCCATCTAGTCCAAATCATTCACATTTTACATTTGAAGAAACTGAGACCCAGGGAAGGCAAGTGGCTTACCTAAGATAACACGATCTCAGGGATATAATTCAAACACAGGTCCTCTGACTCCAGAATTAATATTTGTTTCCATTGTACTATGCTGCCTCTGGATAAAGGATGTGAGCTTGTACATATATGTATTTTAAGTACTATATAAAAATGCAAATGAAGACATGTGATTCATCACTTGATTATTTGGTATATGATTTGGGATTTTGGTTTTATAAGATTATTCACTTACAAAAATGAATAATATGGAAATAATGTTTTGCGGGATGATACATGTATAATCCAGACTGAATTGCTTGTCAACTCTGGGAGTGGGGAGGGAAGAAGGGAGGGAGACAACATGAATCATGTAACCTTTGGAAAACTTAAGTGGAAATTTGTAATAAGGAAGAAAGGAAGAAAGAAAGAAAGAAAGAAAGAAAGAAAGAAAGAAAGAAAGAAAGAAAGAAAGAAAGAAAGAAA
>NC_058136.1:2656446-2688770 GCF_016433145.1 Gracilinanus agilis | reverse complement strand
TTTCTTTCTTTCTTTCTTTCTTTCTTTCTTTCTTTCTTTCTTTCTTTCTTTCTTTCTTTCTTTCTTCCTTTCTTCCTTATTACAAATTTCCACTTAAGTTTTCCAAAGGTTACATGATTCATGTTGTCTCCCTCCCTTCTTCCCTCCCCACTCCCAGAGTTGACAAGCAATTCAGTCTGGATTATACATGTATCATCCCGCAAAACATTATTTCCATATTATTCATTTTTGTAAGTGAATAATCTTATAAAACCAAAATCCCAAATCATATACCAAATAATCAAGTGATGAATCACATGTCTTCATTTGCATTTTTATATAGTACTTAAAATACATATATGTACAAGCTCACATCCTTTATCCAGAGGCAGCATAGTACAATGGAAACAAATATTAATTCTGGAGTCAGAGGACCTGTGTTTGAATTATATCCCTGAGATCGTGTTATCTTAGGTAAGCCACTTGCCTTCCCTGGGTCTCAGTTTCTTCAAATGTAAAATGTGAATGATTTGGACTAGATGGCTTCTGAGGTTGCTTTCATCTCTATGTTTATAATTTCATATAAGTCTCTCACAGTCCCGTAATATAGAAATTATCCCTTTGTTACAGATGAGAAAACTGAGGTCCAAAGAGGTAAAATGAAAAAAAATCACAGATAGGATTTGAACTCAGGTCTTCTTGCTTCCAGTCTTATTCACCATGCCACACTGCTTGCAGTTGCTTCACATGTGTGGTCTCCCCAGCTAAGCAGTGACCAACCCAAGGAGAGCATGTACTTTGTATTTTTCCCTTTTTTTCCTCCATAGGTAAGAACAACACTGGGCTGGCACAGTGGGCATGAAATAAGGAATTCATGAATAGAACCAGCACTTGTAACATGACCCTTGATGTTGAGGGTCAGTTTATGAGCAGTGTTCAGGAGCAGACCATGGACAGTGATCAGGGACCTTTAAAGGGAATTTAGAGGAGGGAGAGAGAGACCTGCAGGAGACAGAGAAGGCTCCTGACAGGTGAATTCGATTTAATCAGGCTGAGAGAAGGGGAAGACTTTGTGGGCAAGGGGAGCAATAAGAGAGAACCCAGGGGAGTCTCAGAGTCTGAGAAGGATAGGGAAAGGAGGAGGTAGGGGTTTGGATGACTACTCTACAGTTCAGGAAAGAAAGGATGTAGGGAGCAATGAGGGCTTCTGTTACCTGGGCTAGGTTAGACTGATTTGGGTTGATTCCTGTCTTAGGAATCTTCCTTAATCAAAATCGGGCTTTAATTAATCTTTTTTGGAAACAGGCTCTAATGGGCTGGACAAGTACATATCAAATGTTGTTGTTGCTCAGTCATTTCAGTCATGTCCGAGACTTTGAACATACAGAAGGGTTGATGATGAGATGTGGTTAAATGCAAGGTAATCTGGGAAGGAGGGCACTGGAAGTTGGGAGGAACAGAAAGACTTTGGCAGGAGATGAGTGGTTCCTTGTTGTCAGGAGTATTTGTGGAGGAAGATGTTCTGAGAGGGTTGCCTAGCCCAGAACTGTAGCCTTCTAGCATCTCTTTGGTGTGGGCGTGGGTTGGGTGGAGTGGAATGTGACCAACAGTTTTACACAATTAGTTAATGGCAGTCAACCTGGGCAGATCTACCCATCATCCCCTGCCCATGCCAACCTCATTTCCCCTTTCCAAACTTTGTTTGTGCCATTCCCCCCACATGGAATGCCTTCCACCTCCTCTCTTTCTAAACCCTTCCCATCCTTCAAAGCCTGGCTCAAGTCTCACCTCCTTTGGGAAGCCTTCCATTCCCGACATCCACAGCACCACAAAAATCTTTCCCTTGCTCTGAATTCCCTCAGTATTTATGTATGCCATCTCTGCCAAGCTATCATATATATACTCATTCAGTTCAGTTCAACCCAACACTGGTCCCTGTGTATGAGCCTTTTCTGTGAGCTCCCCAAGGGCAGAGAACACTTCTTCTTCTTCTGTCTCTCCCATGGCACTGAGCACAGAGCTGGCACAAAGGCGATGCTTGGAACAGACTGGTGGGTATTACCACAAGAAGGAAGTCAGGATAGCTGCATTGTAAAGGCAGGACGGCAATAGCTTCTCTCCTATTCTGGAGTTGGTTCTGTGGTCAACACAGAAAAGTTAAGGGAAATGAGGTTTCCTGATTGGTGTTCTAGGCTAGCTCATTTCCCGTTATTTTGGAGAATTGGTTCTACACATTGGAAAGAAATTAAGACAGTCAGGCATGAATATTCTATGACAAAGTGGGGTGGTTAGGTGAGGCTGGTCTCACTAGGAGGCTTTTTTGTGCCCTTGGGGAAGTCTTGAGTACTGTGTTGTCTGTTGCTTGAGGTCTTAGGCACAGAGAACCCCAAATTCTTTCCTTTTCTTTTGGCAAATTTTAACTAATTAATTAATTAAGAATATTTTTCCATGGTTCCATGATTCATGTTCTTTCCCTCCCCTCTCCTCACCCCCCTCCCGTAGCCAATGGGCAATTGCACTGGGTTTTATATGTGTCATTGGTCAAGACCTAGTTCCACATTATTAGTATTTGCATTAGGGTGATCGCTTAGAGTCTACATCCCCAATCATATCCCCATCGACTCCTGTGGTCAAGCAGTTGTTTTTCTTCTGGGTTTCTGCTCCCACAGTTCTTTCTCTGGATGTGGATAGTGTTCTTTCTCATAAGTTCCTCTCGACTGCCCTAGATCATTGCATTGTTGCTAGTAGAGAAGTCCATTATGTTCGATTGTGCCACAGTGTATCCATCTCTGTGTATAAGGTTCTCCTGAGAATCCCAATTTCAAATGAATTCAACAAGCGTTGCTTCCTCTGTAAGAGGTACCCAGGATATGAAGGTTGGGAGGTAAAAATGAAACAGTTCCTGCTCTCAAGAAAGTTTCTATTCTATTGGGGGAGAAGAGGGGAAAGGCAAAGGGAGAGGACCCCATCTAGAGCCATCTCTATATATCTGTATACACACAGATAAATAAATATAAAGAATATGCCAAATCAAAACAAAGTTAGTTAGTGATGAGATTAGGAAATAGGAGGTGGGGAGATCAGAAAATCTCTAATGTTGCAAAGGAATTCTGAGCTTTGCCTTGAAAAAAGAGAGATCTGAGAGGCAGAAGAGAAATGAAAGAATGTTCTAGATCTGTCCAAAATCTATACAAAGGCTTAGAAGATGAGGAACAGCAATTTGGCTGGAATTTGGGTGCATGAAGGAAAGTGATGACAAGTCTAGAAAGGGAGTCTGGAGCCAGAATGTGAAGGACTTTCAGTGCCAAATGGAGGAATTTGGTTTTTATCCTAGAGGTAATAGAGAACCATGGAAGTTTTTTGAACAAGGGAGTAACAGGGTGAAACTTGTACTTTAGGGATATCCATTTGGCAGTATTGTAGAGGCTAGAGTCTGAATAGGATGCAGGGAGAGGGGAATGAGCCAGCAAACAAGAGTGAGAAGACCTCAGACAGGCAAGAGAAGTTAGATAAAGCAGCATTTTAAAACAAACGAAAGAACAACCAATAGCAGGGAGAAAGGGAGTGTGCCTAGGAGGAGGGTGTAGGTCATGGTGTCAAAAGCTACAGAAAGGTCAAGAAAGATGAGAACTGCCATTGTATTTAGCAATTAAGACATTGTTGGTGACCTTGCAGAGGGCAGCTTCAGTCCAGTGGAGATTTTGGAAGTCAGATCCGTAAAGGGCTGAGATGGGAGTAGAATTTGAGGAAGTGGAGACAATGGGGGCAGAAGCTTTTTTCCAGGCGTTTTGTTGGGAAAAAGAGGAGAGAGATAGAAAGGGAGAGCTGGACACTGATGACTGAACACAACAAGGTCAGAGACTGCTACATTCTTCTTCTTTTTTATTTTAAACTCTCACCTTCCTTCTTAGAATTAATACTAAGTATTGGTTCCAAGGCAGAAGAGTGGCAAGGGCTAGGAAACTGGGGTTAAGTGACTTTTCCAGGGTCATACAACTAGGGAGTATCTGAGGACAAATTTGAACCCAGGTCCTCCTGACTCTAGGACTGGTACCCTATCTACCCTGACAGCTGCATTCTGGACAACACATTACAGATACTTCCATATTCTTTCAGGGGGGTCTGGATTAGGGACTGTGAATCCTTGAAGTGAAAATAAATACATGTATAACCCAGACTGAACTGTTTGCCAGTTCCAGAAAGGGGGAGGGATGGGAGGAAGGGTTACAATTTGGATCATATAACTTTGGAAAACTTATGTGGAAATTTGCTATTACACATAACTAGTAAAATAAAATATCTTTATAATGAAATGAAAATAAAAATAAATTAACCCACCAATCTACTTAGCATTTGCTGAAGCCTCCTGTGTACCCATCTTTGTGTTATAAGGTTATTTTGTGGGAGAGAAAAGAGGCAGAAGAACATGCTGTCTCTGTCCTTGTAACATCTATCTCACAGCCAAGCTGGGGAGAATCAACTCATTTGTCAAAGCTGATTGAGGGTTCAAACACAGTTGAGTGGTATGATAGTGGTACTATTAACAGAGATAAGGGAGGTAGGAGGAAGGGAAGGTTAGGGTTTTTGTTTTATGAATATTGCAATTTGAGTTTTAGGATGAGAAGTGTTGATGGTTCATATGGATAGAAATTCAGGTCTAGAGTTTATAAGAAAAGTGAAGGATGCAGATAAAACTTTGATATTCTGCATAGAGATGGTAGTTGTAATAGTGGAAATAAATGTTTAGCAAAGGTGTAGAGTTGAAAAGGGCAGCTAGGCAGTAGTGGATAGAGTACGGGGTCCAAAGTCAGTAAGACTCATTCTCCTAAAATCTGGACTCAGACATTTAATAGGTAGGTGACCCTGGGCAAGTCACTTACCCTTATTTGTCTCAGTTCCTCATCTGTAAAATAAGCTAGAAAAGGAAATGGTGAACCACTCTGATATCTTTGCCAAGAAAACCTCAAATGAGATAATGAAGAATCAGGCACAACTCAACAAGGGCAAAATTTTAGGCTAATGTTTAATTTTAATTTTGAGACAGCTAGGTGATTCTGTGGGGACAGAGCACTAGGCTTCCAGTCCAGAAATTTTGTTGTTTTGAGGGCAGGAAAACCTGATTTCAAATCCTCTCTTAGATACTTACTAGTTGTATGACCCTGGGTAAATTACTTAACCTTGAATTACTTCAGTTTCCTCAACTGTTAAATGAGGATACTAACAGCAACATCTCAGGGTTATTGTGAGCTTGGCACATAGTAGGTGCTCTGTAAATGTTTTCCCTCTTCTTTTTTCCCTTTTTCTCTTTTTCCTCTCTCTCCTTCTAGATCATAAGCTCTTTGAGGATAAGGAGCATGTCTCTTATATGGTACTAAAAAGTCTGGCACAAAACTAGATATATAAAAGATAATCAGTAAATATTTTTGATTTGACATGTAACAATTAGAGAACAATAAAGTACAGGGAATCACCGATTGCAATTCTTGTGAAATAGAGGTGAATGATCCGTAAGCCTTACTATCTGCCCTTCTGCTATGCCCTCCAAACCAACAGGTGCCGCCATCTGCCTTGCCATTTCAGCATAAGGGCCCCTGGGCCTTGCCATCTGCCTTGCTGATGTACCCTTAAAACTTCCAGGTCTTGCCATTTGCTCTGTAGTTCAACTCTCTCAAATTTGTGGTGCCCTCTAATTCAAGTGTGAGATCTTTGCGGCCAAGGATTACTTCTATTCTTAATTTTTTTTTTCTATTCTTAATTTTTAAGTTGTATCTCCAGTGTTTAGCAAAGTTCTTGTCATAAAGTGAGCGCTTAAATATTCACTCATTCATGCATTCATTCATTCACTTAGTGGCCTTGAAAAAAGGTTTTCAGAGAGAGCCTGGGGTTGGGAATCAAAGACATGATCTCTAATCCCAGGCTGTGGGACCTTCCTCTCTCTGGTCTCCAAGGTCCTTCCCAGGTCTGATGTCCTGTGATCTCTGGTCATACAGGGAGCCGGTAACATAGGACAGGTTTTTTGGTTCCCAGGTTAATGTTCTTTCTGTTTGGGAAAGGTCTCGGTATAATGAAATCCAAAGCAGTTTTTAGAGGGCCAACCTCACTTGTTTAGATAAAGAAAATCAGGGGTCGGCAAAGTACGGCTCTCGAGCCATATCTGGCTCTTTTGAGGGTCAGACATGGCTCTTTCTGCAGGAGTCATAAAGTCCATTTTTTTTCAGGCGCTGTTACAGGAGCCGCACTGTGAGCACTGTACGGCTCTCATGAAATTACATTTTAAAAAATGTAACATTTATGGCTCTCACGGCCAAAAAGGTTGCCGACCCCTGCTCTAAATCAATGAGAAGTCTGATGTATAGATTAGTATTAGTAGTATTTTCTAAGTATAAGTAATTAGTAGTATTTTCTAAGTATAAGTACAACATTTATGATAGCAAGCTAAATTAATAATAGTTTGCCCTAGAGATCCTTAGGGAACTTGGGATAATAAATTGATAGGGATGATTTAAAATTAGTTACTAAAATACTTATATGCAAATCATGGTTCTAAAAGTGTATGTTTCCCCCCAAAAGGGAAAGTTTCCCCCTTAATGAGAATATGTAAACCTTTTCCCTCTGAAATCTTGTCTACTTTATTAATTTACCCTTTTATCCTTATTGTATCCTTCTACCCTTATTATCACACTGTTTTGTCATGGAAGAAAGGTGATTTTCAGCCCTTCAGATAAAATTGTTATCAAATCAGAATTACATGAGATTTCATGTTACTTTATTAATTTTACTTATTGGTATGCTCTTCTTAACAGAATGTATCGGTTTCTTCTCTTTCGGTCCAGTTACTTATATTATAGTAAAAATCCCCCAAGCAAAGGAACCAAGTCTCCTCCTTAGACCAGAAGCACTCCAGAAATAGACTGTGTGTTCGCCCTAGCGTAGGGGCTTTCTGAGGTTGGAGACTGTATCTTCTCCCGTGGAACAGGGACTCCCAAAGGATAGCAATAGGCTGCTTTTTAAGTGTCCCCTCTGGCCCCTGTGCAGGGGCCCAGCACATGAGGCCCTCAATCCATCCTGATGACTGACTGCCTAAGTCTGGGCTGTGACATCACCCAGCTAAGAATGCAGCTCTCTTCCTTTAATTAACTTGTCAGGGGGGAGAGACAGACCTGGAGAGCCCTCCTTTCCTGACCCTATACCCCCTGCCCTCCTTTCTAGTCACACCTGCAAGGGGTGGGAGGCCTTGTCCTACTCAGGAAGGACAAGACTGGGCTGGAGAGAGGAGAGGGAGACAGAGAAGTGAGAGAAGAGCACAAAAGAGGAGAGGAAAGGACAGGAGAGATAGAAAGATACCGCCTGGATTCCCTTCCTCTACCCTCTGAGCACAGAATCCTTATGAAACATGAGCTCATCATCCTGTCAGTTTCACAGTCAATTCTCCATGAATTCCATATTTTCCTGTGACCAGTATTGGATCTGAGAACACCTTTCCCATTCCTGGCCTCTGGCATCATCCTCATTGGTCTGCCTTCCTCTAGTCTCACCTCTCTCCTATCTATCCTTCAAACAGCTGCCCAAATAATCTTCCTACGCCGTAGGTCTGATCCCACCATCCTTCTGCTCTGGAAGCCACATTGACTCCTTATTTCACATTGTTCCTCCCTTGTTCCTCTCTGTTTTACTTAAACTGACCTACTTGTTATTCATCTCTGGACTCCATGCCATTGTACATAACTGCCTCTGATGCCCTCCCTCCTCAGCCGTGCCTCTTGGAATGCTAGAAACACGTTAGAGACAGAAAGGCTTCCTGTGTGCCAGATCTGGTGCTAAGGGCTGAAGCTACAAAGACTGGGGAGAGCCAGTCCCTTCAAGGTCAGGCCCTGTGATAGAAGGCATGGCAGTTATCTGGAGATATAGCCTAATCCTGGTCGAGGAGGCTCTTGTCTAGGATGACCACACATTGAGACTTTACAGCTCCAGCACCTCTTGGGGCAGAAGAAGCACCCACAGTCATCATTTAATTGTCTGAAGTAGTAAAGACGCCCCAGTCAAATCCAGTGGAATATGGAGAACGAAGAAGGCTGCTTTCAGAATGTTTTGAGCCTCAGTTTTCTCATCTGTAAAAAGAGGATAATACATTCTGAAAGAAGGTTTTACAGGGAGAACTGTGAGTACTTTAGCCCTTTGGAATATGCATCCCCAAAGTCAAATGTAAGCTCTTTGAGGGCAAGAACCAACTCATTTTTAAATTGTATCTCTGGCATTGAGCACAGTGCCCGGCACACAGTAGGTTACTTAATAAATACTTAGAATTGATACTAAGCATGGGTTCCAAGGTTATTGGTGGGGAGAGAGTGAACCCTAATATCTGGATGCAATAGGGGAGACGTCATAGTGGAGTTTATAGGATGGCTAAGCATTTAATTAAGAAGACAAAGAGGCAAAGGTAAGGAAAGAATACATTTCAGGTATAAGGAACATTTAGACCTGTAACTAGGACAGGGCACTCTGGGCTTTGCCTCATTATTGTGAATTTAGAGGGTGCTGACAGTATCTCTTGGGCATACTTCTCCCCGTGTCTATCCTCTCTTTGGCAGCGGGGATACACTTCTTTTCCTTGGTGGATATATATTTAGCAGGGTGTGAAACTGATCACCTCTCAGGATTTGCTTTTTCTTATTAATATCTGTAACCGTACTCCCTGCCTTAGAATTTACTTCCTCCCTCCACCTCTTCTATTGAACTCTAGGTCAGCCTTTCCTACAATCCTTCCTCATTCAGCAACTTGCCCAAAGGGAAAACTCTGCAAAAATTTTGACTCTAAAAAAAGGCTGTGCAAAGGCAAGGAGTAGTGGGGAAGATAGGATGATGAAGTTGGGGTACAATTAACAGGCCAGTTTGACTAGAATGCAAAGAAAATAAAGGCGTAAAACATGAAATAAATCTGGAAATATAGGTTGGACTCAGGTTGTGGAGGGCCTTAAAAGGCAGACTGAGAAATTTGTATTTTTTCCTAGATACATTAATGGCTGATGGCTTTTGAGCATGGGAGTGGCATTGTTAGGTCCGTGCTTATGAACATTAATTTGGCAGGTATGTAGAGAATAGATTGGAGAGGAGAGAAATGATTGAAATGATTGATTATAAGTTGTGAGCAGTGGCATATGCCCATAGTCTCTGCTAGTGGAGAGGCTAAGGCTGATGGATTGCTTGAGTTCAGGAGTACTGAGCTGCCTTGGGGCTAAAGCCAGTTGGGTATCTGGCACCAATATGGTAGACCATTGGGAGAGAGAGGTACCATCAGGCTGCCTAAGGAGAGGCAAACCAGCATAGGTTGGAAAGAGAGTAGATTGAAAATTCTGGGCCAATCAGCAGTGGGATTGGGTACATGAGAGGCCAGTGTACTTCCAATCTGGTTGAAATAGTGTTTATATATTGCTTTAAGATTCCTAAAGTGGAGGAGATGCTCATTAATTGGGGAATGGCTGAACAAATTGTGGCAAAGGATTGTGGTGGCATACTATGGTGTTATAAGAAATAATAAGCAGGATGCTTTCAGAAAACCCTGGGAAGATTTATATGAACTGATGCAAAGTGGAGTGAGCAGAACCAGAAGGATATTGTACAGTCATGACAATATTATATAGTGGTCACCCAGGAATAACTTAGCTATTCTCAAACATACAATGATCCAAGACAATTCTAAAGGACTCATGATGAAGAATGCTTCTCTGGAGAAAGAACTGATGGAGTCTGTATGCAGATCAAAAGCATACTTTTTAGTTTTTTGTTTCTTCTTGGGTTTTTTTTTTTGTGTTTTCTTTTGTAACATGGCTAATGTGGAAATATGTTTTGCATGATTGCACATGTATAATCTATTGAAAATTGCTTGCCATCTCAAGGAGAGTGGAGTGGAAGGAGTGAGGGAAAGAATTTGGAACTCAATATTTTAAAAAAGAAATGATAAAAATAGTTTTTACATATAACAAAAAAATAAAAAATTAAAAAAGATTTCCAAAGTACTTTGCAGATATTATCTCACTTTATCCTCATAATGATACTGTGAAGTAGGTGCTATTATTAACCACATTTTGTAGATGGAGAAATTGAGGAGTTTAAGTAACTTAGCCAGAGTCAGATGACTAATAAGCGTTTGAGGTGGGATTTTAACTTAGACCTTCCTGACTCCAGATCAAGTATATTCACTGTGTCACCTAGCACCTCTAAATAAAAAATTATTAGCATTTATATAGTATTTTAAGATTTGCAAAATATTTTACAAAGAACTCATTTGATCCTCTCAACAACTCTGGTTGGTAAGGGCTATCTTCATTTTACAGATGAAGAAACTGAGATAGAGGTTAAGTAACTTGTTTGGGATCACACGAGGGCAACTGGGTGGTGCAACCAGTCCTGAAGTCAGGAAAACTCATCATCCTGAGTTCAAATCTGCCCTCAGATACTTACTAGCTGTGTGATCCTGGACAAGGCACTTGATTCTGCCTCAGTTCCTTTATCTGTAAAATGAGTTGGAGAAGAAATTGGCTAACCACTCCAATATCTTTGCCAAGAAAATCCCAAATAGGGTCACAGTTAGATGACTAATTAACAGTAAAATTGGGGTTACACAGCTAGTGCATATGAGGTAGAATATGAACTCAGATTCTCCAGAACTCTATCTATTGTACCACCTCGTACCAACAAGTAATTTCATGGAAGAATTAAGATAAACACTCTAATTTCTTGGCTCTAAAATCATTCAAATCATGGGGGCTGTTTAGTGTCAGGAGGGAGCTCAGAGATCCACTAGTTTAGATTATTCATTTTACAGATGAGGAAACTAAAGCTTGCTGGGAAGCAATCTTTTTCAAGATGCCCCAGTTCCCAATCCAATGCTCTCTCCCTTTCCATCACACAGCCGTCATACATCAAAGCTCCTGAGGCAGCTCTGCTCCTTCCTGGGAGGAGAGTGATGGGAAAACAGGATTCGATGAGGTGTGCCATTCATTACTTCCTCCCCTCCAGGTGTATGTGTGTGTGTGTGTGTGTGTGTGTGTGTGTGTGTGTGTGTGCTTTTCCTCCCTGCTAGGCGTAGGTATGTATACACATATATGTTGCTCTCCATCTCCTTCTTGGATATGTTATGGGGCATAGGAGGCAATTTTTCTTGTAGGTGACATGGAATGGTGCTGCCATATGGCTGAGTCTCCATATGGGCCAAACTGGTCAGTGGGGGCAGAGTTGGAGGGTGGGTATGTGTAGAATCTTCCTGGATGAATCATCACCTCATTGCCTATCTCTGGCCTGGGGCTGTGAATTCCTCTTAAACAAGGGGACAATTGGAGGTAGAAAATTGGAGGGAGGAGGGGTTCACTAACCCCTCTTTATTCAGGTCAAGGGAAAGGTCCTTTTGGGAAATGGAGGTAGGAACCAACCTTACTTGCTTGGTTCTGGTTCTGATCAGGGGAACCGGCTGTGTGTATGTGTGTGTGTGTGTGTGTGTGTGTGTGTGTGTGTGTGTGTGTGTGTGTGTCTGTTTGTCTGTCTGTCTGTCTGTCTGTTTTTAATTTTTACCTTACGTCTTAGAATCAATATTGATTCTAAGGCAAAAAAGCAGTAAGTAATGAAGTTAAGGGACTTGTCCAGAGTCACGCAGCTAGGATTTGAACCCAAGGATCTCCTGTCTTTCAATCCATGGAGCCATCTAGTTATCCCCAGCTATGGAGGATCTGAGAGTTCATCTCATCCATCCCTCTGTCTTCAGATGTGGTAAAATGTTAATCAGTTGTACAGAAGATAATCAAGGATGCCCACCTTAATTTGTACCCTCCCTACACAGGCTTCCACAATCTCTGGTCATTTATTTCTTGTCCAACAACTTTCCCCTTCTTCTCCTCCATTAAACAGATTACAGTTTTAGAACTAGAAAGGACCCTCACTTTGTAACTGAGGCCTGGAGATGTTAAGCGATTTGTTCCAGGTGGTGTTTTGCTTTATTGAATCAAGTGTTTTTTTTAATAGTCAACAAATAAACACGATTGGATCTTGCAGTTTCTACACCGTTCAGTAAATTGTACAATGGTAAAGATGCGGTCTTTGGAATACCACTTTTGGAAGTCTGCCTGTTTTCTATTAAATTCCTTCAGAGAGGATCTTTTTAGTACTTCTATTATGGATCTTAGGTCTTTCTACCTACAGATTAAGCCCTCTGAACCATGGAGCAGTGTTTCTTCTATCAGATGAGATAATATTTATAAAGCACTTAGCACTGTGTCTGACACATAGAAGACACTTTAAAATTTTTTATTTTTAAATTAAATTATATTAAAAAAATTAACAACCCGTACCTTCTGTTTTGGAATCAATCTTGTAATTTGGTTCCAAGGCAGAAAGAAGAGTGGAAAGGTCTAGGCAATATGGGTTAAGTGACTTGCCTGGTATCACACACCTAGGAAGTATCTGTCAGATTTGAACCAAGACCTTATGTCTCTAGGCGTGACTCTTGGTCCACTGAGCCCCTTAGTAGATACTTAATACTTGCTTCCTTCTTTTCCCTTCTCCTCCCTTGGTCAATGAGAAGGAGATCCCTTTGAGCCTCTTATCTCAGATATAAAAGATGCCATTGTTTAGTTGTTCAGTCGTGTCCTACTCTTTGTGACTCCATGGACCACAGGACACCAGACCCTTCTATTCTCTCTTATCTCTTAAAGTTTTTCCAAGTTCATGTTTACTGTTTCCATGCCACTATCTATCCATCCCAACCTCGGCCATTTCCTCCTTTTGCCTTCAATCTTTCTCAACGTCAGGATGTGTGTGTACATATTCCAGTTATTATGCTCACCACCAAGGGTAGTCAGTGCAAAGTCCAACTGGAAGAAGCATTTCCCAATAGACAGTGAGGTCCTCTAGTTCCCCTTTTGGGACATTGTTCTGGTCACATACATAGAGTTCCATAACACTCCAGGACCTCCTCGATCAGAATGTACAGTTATTTGAAAAAAGGCTGGTCTATGAGTCTGCTACAAGATAAAACCAAATGGATGAAAAATGCTTGGGTGGACAGTTGCCCATTGAGTTAGCCCATTAGTATGTACATCTTGGATGGTTACTTCATATGAACAATGAATTGGACCCCAAATTGAGGTAATGGGTTGGATTACATTAGAGAAATTGTCTAATGCTTCCAATGAGCCCAGACTGCTCTCACCACAAATTTTGGTGCGTGTGTGTGTGTTTTTAACACTAGATTTCTCCTGGGATCACACAGCTGATGTCCGAGGCCAGATTTGAGCTCAGATCTTCATGACTTTAGCCACTGTATCACCCCACAGCCTCTAGCTTGGAATACCACTTTTGAAAGATGTTCACAGAAGGTTGGAAGCAGGTTTTTGCATTTCTCCAACAACAAAAGAACCATAGAAATGGAGGACAAGACTAATCATGGAGGATATGCATGACTGGAAGGAGATGAGGTGTTTGTAGTGACAATGAGGAATAGTATAAGTTTTGCACTAGTAACCATGAAATATTTCTTTTCAAATTCTTACTTTCTATCTTAGAATCAATATGAAGTATCTTTTCTAGGGCAGAAGAACGGTAAAGGCTAGGCAACTGGGGTTAAGTGACTTGCCCAGGGTCACACAACTAGCAAGAATATGAGGCCAGTAGCCATTAAATATTTAAAAATTCAGAGGTAGACTGCCAGCACATTGGGCAGGCACTTTTTTTTAGGACCTCATCTCTAAAATGAGGATTCTTGCTTTAAATGATTATTGTACCTTGTGAATTATAAAACTCTATGTAAATTTTAATTGTTACTGTTGTTATTTTATAGGAGGACAAGTCAAGAGCTGCATGGAATGAGAAGATGTGAAGGGACTGAGATAGGGAAGGGAGTTCCCTCACTTCTGGAAATATGCATCTATCAAAGAATGAAAGTTAAAATTTTTTTTATTAATAAGGGCTTGAACTAGAGTGCTGGCTGTGGGAATGGAGAGAATTCAGTATAAGAGATGGTAGGGAAAGAGATTCAAAAAGATTTGGCAACTAAACCCACAAAACTCCCAATATCCTAGTTCAGGTACTCATCTTTGCTCCCAAGGTTTATTGTAAGAGCTTTCTGATTGGTCCTCTGCCTCTATTTTCTCCCTTTTTTCTCATTTTCCTTTCCACAGCTGCCAAGTAGATATTCCTAAAGCATAGTCCTGAGCATATCCTTCCCTTTGCTTATGAAGCTTCACTAGTTTTCAATTCCTTTTTGGACAAAATCAGACTCCTCTGTTTGTCACTTAAGGTCCAGTATAGCTCCAAATAATCTTTATAGATTGATTTTACATTAACCCCCACTCAATATTCTATGTTGCAGTCCAAAATTGGCCTATCCACTGTTCCTCATGCATGATATTTCACCTCTCACCTTTGTACCTTTTCTCTCTTTTTTAAAATTTAAAATGTTTTAAAGGAACAGAAATATGTTTCCTCTTCTTCCTACTTGCTTCCCCACTGAGTGGGAAAACCAAATTTCTCATAAGTAATTAGCATTGTCAAGCAAAGAAAATGTCCTCATGGTTATGTTCAGAAAATGTCTTTTTCTATATCTTGAATCTATCACCTCTATGTGATGGGTAAATTGTGTGCTTTATTATTGGTCCTCTAGAGTCATTCATGGAAAGGTCAGTGCCTTAATCAGAATTCTTATAGCTCTCAATTTTTTTTTCTTTTTAAATCTTATCTTCTATCTTAGAATCAATACTATATATTGGTTCCAAGGCAGAAGAGTGTTAAGGGCTAGGCAATGGGGATTAAGTAATTTGCTTAGGGTCACACAATTAGGAAATGTCAGAGACCAGATTTGAACCAAGGATCTCCCATATCCAGGCCTGGCTTTCTATCTACTGAGTAACTTAGCTGTCTCTCTCTAAATTGTTTGTTCTTATAGCATTGTTATATAAATTGTCCTATTGGTTTTGCTTTCTTTATTCTTCATCAATTATTTGTTTACTTTATTATTCATCAATTTATTCATCTTCAAAATGGTTCCTTTCTGATGAATATCAGTTTTATAAACATAAATTATCTATCTGGTTCTGCATATTTCATTCACTCTCCATCAGTTCATAAATGTCTTTTTAAAATCATCTATTTTCTCATTACATATAGCACAGTAGTACTTATTCAAATACTCATTCAAATTTGTTTACCCATTTTCCAACTGATGGGAAATACTTTAGTTTCTAGGTTTTGTGCTACCCCAAAAGGAGATACTCTAAATACTCTTGTCCATGGAGGACCTTTGTAGCTTTTGTTAATCACTTTGGTGTCAAGGCCTAGGAATGGTACAGTATTTGGTAACTTTTTTGTGTATAATTCCAAATTACTTTCCAGAAGGGTTATACCTATTCATAAATACACCATTAACAGTGTAGAATGATAACGTTACCTATTTTCCCACAGTCTCTTGAACATTTGTCATTTTCATTTTTGGTCATCTTTGCCAATCAGCTGAGTGTGAGACAGAAACCTCAGAATTGCTTTATTTGAATTTCTCTAATTATTAGTGATTTGGAGTGTTTTCTTTCTCATATGGTTATAGATAGCCTGTTTCTTTCCTTGATAATTGCCTGCCCATGCCTCAGGGTATATGAAAGGCTAAAAGCAAAGCAAAACTCTTGATAGATTCCACCAGGATGGAAAGGCTTTAAGACTAGGTGAGAGAAGGGCTATTTGTTTTCAGTCAATCAACAAGCATTTATTAAATACCTACAATGTGCCTACTATCTGTTCTAAACTTTGGAGATACAAAGAAAGGCAAGAAAAAAAAAACCCTCCCCCTAAACAGCCCCTATTCTTAAAGAGCTCATGGTCCAATTGGGAGGCAAAATACCACAAAGAAGCTAAAGACAAGATAAATCAAAGAGAAGACACTGGTATTAATGAAGATTAGGGAAAGGCTTCTTAGAGAAAGTGGGGTTTTAGCTGGGACTTGGAGGAAGTCAGAGAGGCCAGGAGATGGAGATGAAGAGAGAGAGAGAATTCCAGTAAATGAAAATGTTCCTAGTTGAGAGATAGAATATCTTGTTCAAGCAAGGATGGATAAAGTGGCTAGAGTTAATAGACTGTAGAAGGTGTGGTAATGGTGTAGTGGGGGATGTAAGGTGTAAGGAAGTGAGAAAGATAGGAAGGAGTCCAGCTATGAAGGGTTTCATTACTCTTCCTAGGTTCAGAAAATAGGATACTTTCTCAAATATGTAGAGAACCAAGCCAAATCTAAAAAATAGGAGCCATTCCCCAAATGATAAATGGTTAAAGGATATGAATAAGAAGAAATCAAAGCTATCAACAGCAATATGAAAAATGTTCTAAATCATGAATAATTAGAGAAATTCAAATTAAAACAAATCTGAGACACCATTTCACACCCATAAGATTGATGAATATGACAGAAAAGGAAAATGACGAATGTTTGAAGAAATGTGGGAAAATAGGGACATTGATATGACATTCATGGAGTTGTGAACTAGTTCAGCTCTTCCGTAGAATATTTGGAATTATACTCAAAGGGCTATAAAAGTGTTTTTATAATAGTCCTTTGATACAGTAATACCACTTCTAGGTCTATACCCCAAGGAGACCAAAGCAAAAGGAAAAAAATGCATATATACAAAAATATTTAGAGCAGTGGTTTTTTTTTTTTGTGGTGGTGAAGAAATGGAAACTATGAGAATGCCCATCAACTTGGTAATGGCTGAACAAGTAATGGTACATGAATATGATGGAATAAAATTGTGATATAAGAATGATGAAAAGAATGGGTTCAAAAAAACCCAAGAGGACATATGAAATGGTACAAAGGGAAGTAAGCAGAGCTAGGAGAACATTGTACAAAGAAACAGCAATATTGTAATTACAATCAGTTGTGTAAGACAGCTGCTCTGATGGATACATGATCCATGACAATTCTGAAGGAATTGGTGAAAAATGCTCTCTGCCTCCAGAGAGAGAGAGAGAGAGAACTGATGAACTTTGAATGAAGGCTGAAGTATATTTTTCTTACTTTTCCCCAACCCAACCTAGGGCTAAAATGGAAATGTTTTGCATGACTTCATATATATAATGGGTACTGTATTTTCTGCTTTCTCAATGGGTGGAGGAGGGGATGGAGGGAAAGAGAGAATCTAGAAGTGAAAATAAAAAGAAAATAAGACACGATATTCGTTAACAGCTCTCTCCTTTTACTAATGCTACTATTCAAAAAAGATGCTAGGGCTTCTTCCTCACAGTGCTCTGTGTACTAGTCTTGCTCTGTATTCAGATTTGGCCACAAAAAAAAATCAAGAAAAGCCTTCTGTTGTGGTAAGGGAGCAGGGGGAAATGGTGTCTGTCTCCCTGGAGGAGCAGTCACTGGGTCTTTTGAATTAATCAATCAAATTAATCAATCAATCATCAATTGACAAACATTAAAAAAAAAACACCAAACCTTATATTCTCTTAGAATTTATACTGAGAATCAGTTCCAAGGCAGAAGAGTATTAAGGACAGACAAATGGGGACAGGCAAATGGGGTTAAATGCCTTGCCCGGATCACACAGCTAAGTAGTGTCTCAGACCAAATTTGAGCTCATGACCTCCCTTCTCCAGACCTGGCCCTCCTCAAGCCACAGAGCCACCTAGAGCTGCTCCCTCAATAAGTACCTCGTATTTTTTCTTAAATCCTTACCTTCCTTCTTAGAATCAATAATGTGTATTGGTCCCAAGGCAGAAAAGTGGTAAGGGCTAGGCAATGGAGGTTAAATGACTTGCCCAGGGTCACATAGCTAGGAAGTGTCTGAGATCAAATTTGAATCCAGGGCTTCTCTTCTCCAGACCTGGAGCTCTATTCACTGAGCCACCTAGCTGTTTCTCAATAAGCAGTTCTTTCTTTCTTTTTTTTTTCTTCCTTCCTTCCTTCCTTCCTTCCTTCCTTCTTTCTTTTCCTTCCCTAGCACTTAGTACAGTGCCTGTCATATAATAAGTACTTTATAAATATTTATAGCTACTTAATAAATGTTTATTGACTGACAACACAGTGTACTGAAAAGAATTTTGAATTAGGAAATCCAGGTTCAAATCCTAACTAATAGTATTTGAAGTGATCTTGGACTAGTCACTTTATACCTTTGGAGACAAATCATTTCATTTCTTTATGAGAAGTTTAGGTTAGATAATTTCTAAAGTTTTATTTCATCTCTAACTTTGTGATCTTTTGCATGGTTACTATCTAACTTGTCTTTGCATAATATAGGCAAAATGTGATTTTATTTTAACACCTTGATATCTATTTGCAATGAGCAGAAAAGA
Organism: Gracilinanus agilis; assembly: GCF_016433145.1. NCBI lineage: Eukaryota > Metazoa > Chordata > Mammalia > Didelphimorphia > Didelphidae > Gracilinanus > Gracilinanus agilis. The sequence goes on along the minus strand of NC_058136.1, from coordinate 2,670,464 downwards.
TGCAAACCCTAATNCTTCCTTCCTTCCTTCCTTCCTTCCTTCCTTCCTTCCTTCCTTCCTTCCTTCCTTCCTTCCTTCCTTCCTTCCTTCCTCTTTCTCTCCTCCCTTTCTCTCTTTCTCTCTTCCTTCCTTTCTTCCTTTCTTTCTTTCCTTCTTAGAATCAATAATGTGTATTGGTCCCCAGGCAGAAAAGTGGTAAGGGCTAGGCAATGGAGGTTAAGTGACATGCCCAGGTTCACATGGCTAGGAAGTGTCTGAGACCAGATTTGAACCCAGGAACTCTTTTCTCCAGATCTGACTCTCAATCCACTGAGCCACCCAGCTGCCCCTCAATAAGCATTTCTTAAGGACTTATGTTTCAGGCACTAGGAATTAAAAAGGCAATAAATTTTCCCTTTCTCAAGGTGTTTACATCCAAATTGAGGACATTTAAGTATATATGGCATAAATATAATGAGAATAAATACCAAGTAGTTAAATACAAAATAATTTGGGAAGGAGGGCAGCAGCAACTGGGGAGATCAAAACAGGCTTTCCATAGAAAGTAGTTTTTGGACCAAGAGAGGGATTCTGGGAGGCAGAATCGAGGAGGGTGTCTGTTCCAGGCAGAGGGGGACAAGCAAGGGCAAAGGCATAGAGACAGGAGCTTGGTTGTTGTGTGTGTGTGAGGAATAGAGAAGAAGCCAATTTGGTTAGATTGCAAAGCAAGGGAGGGGAAGTAACAGACAATGAGGCTGGAGAGATAGGTATAAAAGAAAAATAAACAAGACCCTCTGTTCTCTTCCACAGAAACAAGGCAGAGTTCCTGAAAGAAGTCCACTGGGAGAAGAGGAAGGCCATTGGACAGAAGGGAAATGGCTCTGGGCATTAGCATTTGACCTCAAGGCTAGGGCTATCTGGGAAGGCAATGGGGTACATCCCTTAAGACAAGGACCTCATTCTGATACCCTGATTACTTAACCCTGAGTTTGGGTCAACTGGAGAGCAGATGGTGCCCACCCTGGGCCAAGCCAGGATGGGGATTGGGGCAGGGCCATGGAAAGAAAGGAGTTTGCCCAAGGTCATACACACAGGCAGGACTGGAATGTAGGTGTGGTCCATCAACTTTGTCTCCCTGAGAGGGGAGCAAGAAATAGATGTCAGGCTCTGGGGGAAAGAATTCTCCCTAAAAGACCCACATGTTGACCATGAGGACAATCTAAGATACTCCAGGCTACCCAAATTTAAGGGACATTCTCTTAACTCAAATAAAAAACCTTCTCTTGGCTCTTCAGGTAGAATGCCTAGCAGGACTTGCCAAACAACCTTCTCATCTTAGATGGTCTTTGCAATTCTGAGTAGTGGAAAGAATGATGGATGTTGAGTCAGGAGACCTAGATCTGAATCTCAGCTCTGCTACTTAGTACCTGTGAGATCTTGAGCAAGACCCTTCATCTTCCTTATCTGCAAAATGGGTCCTTTAGACTAGATTATCTCTCAGGTGCCTTCTAGCTCTAGACATAGGCTTAGAGCCTCAGAGAAAAAGGCACAGCCCTCTTTCCTCAATAAATAATTCTTAGGGGCAGCTGGGTGGCTCAGTGGATTGAAAGCCAGGTCCTGAGACTGATGGTCCTGGGTTCAATCTGGCTTCAGACACTTCCTAGCTGTGTGACCCCAGGCAAGTCACTTAACCCCCATAATCTAACCTAGTGATTCCCAAAGTGGGTGGCACCATCCCCTAGTGGGTGCTGCAGCAATCCAGGGGAGGGGTGATAGCCACAGGTGCATTTATCTTTACTATTAATTGCTATTAAAATAAAAAAAATTAATTTCCAGGGGGCTAAGTAACATTTTTTCTGGAAAGGGGGGCGGTAGGCCAAAAAAATTTGGGAACCACTAACCCTTATTCCTCTTTTGCCTTGGAACTAATACACAGTATTAATTCTAAGATGGAAGGTAAGGGCTTAAAAAAATAGTTCTTTCAGCCAATATTTAGTGAGTGTCAGAGGAAGATGGGAAGAGCAAATGTTCAGGATTCCCAGGTATTCTGGGCTCAGTGGTAGTTGAGTAGTGTTGTCATTGTACAGTAGGAGTTGGTAGAAAAATCAAGCCCTTGCTGTCTCCCGGCCTGGAACAAATAATCTCCTTGACTCTGCCTCCCAGAATCCCTCTCTTGGTCCAAAGAAAGGCAATCAGGAGTGAAGGTGGGCAGTGGAATTGCTTGTTGGCTCTGGGAGGGGAGAGGGGGGTAAAAATGAATCATGTGAACATGGAAAAATAGTTTAAAATAAATAATTAAATTTAAAAAAGAAGCATCACAAAAAATCAGGGCAAAAAAAAAAAAAAAAAGATGGGTGGGGGCAGCTGGGTGGCTCAGTGGATTGAGAGCCTGGTCGAGAGATGGGAGGTCCTGGGTTCAATCTGACCTCAGACACTTCCCAGCTGTGTGACTCTGAGCAAGTCACTTAACCCCCATTGCCTAGCCCTTACCGGTCTTCTGTCTCGAAACCAATACACAGTATTGATTCTAAGAGGGAAGGTAAGGGTTTAAAAAAAAAAAAAAAAAAAAAAAAAAAAAAAAAAAGAGCGATGGCTGTGGGCTGAGCTGAAATACCTGATCTGGAGATACCTGGCCCAGGGCGCCTGGCACCCCAGCCAAAGTGGCAGCTGGAGCTTTGGCTAAAGCCCCTGAGCTCCCTGTGCCAGCATTGTATCCTGAGCAGCAGAGGGCCTGGCACACAGGGACCATTGATACGGCTGGATTAGCCCGACCCAAGCATTTCCAGTCACTTCACGCCCCTGGCAACTTGTCCTAACATGGAAACCAAGAGGAAGGGGAAAAAGCCTCGGAGAACAGAACCGCAGCATGTCAGAGCGGAGAGGAGCCTTGGAACACCGGCCAACCCCAAATGGGCAGAGCTGGAAGGGGCCTCGGAAAGAAGAGGAGAGCCGGGACCCGAGGACGGCGAGCGGAGAACAGCGGAGAAGTGCGCGAGCGCAGAGCCTAGAGGCTGGCCGGATCGCCTCCCAAAGGGCCCGGGGGCGGTAGAGTCGCAGGACGTGGGCTTGGATAGCGGCGCTGCTCTGCTGCTTGCCACCTCTGACCTAGGGCACATTTTTTTGGGTTAAATTTTTAAATTTTTGTATTGATGAATTAATTTAGCATATTTTTCTATGGTGACGTGATTCATGTTCTTTCTCTCCCCTCCTCCCACTCCCCTCCTGGAGCCAATGAGCAATTCCACTGGGTTTTACCTGTATTATTGATCAAAACCTATTTCCATATTATTAATATTTGCACTAGGGTGATCAACATCCCCAATTCTATACTCGCAAAACCATGGGATCCATCCTCTATTTTTCTTCTGCCCTTCTGCTCCCACAGTTCTTCCTCTAGACGTGGATAGCGCTCTTTTTCATAAGTCTAGAGGGAATCTTGTAATTTTTCAGGATCTCAGTTTGTTCATTTTAAAAATGAATTAGTGAAGGAAATGGCAGACTACCCCCATGACTTTGCCAAGAAAACTTCCAACAGGGTCAGGATGTGTAAGATGGGCTGAACAATGACAACTACAAGGTGATCCCTCCAGTGCAGACTGTTAGGTCGAGGAGGGGCTTGAGAACATCAGTATCAGCTCTATGAAAAGACCTTCAAGAATTCAGAATGGCCCAGTGGGAAGGGGCCTTTGTTTTTATTTTTATTTTATTTTTAACATTTATTTATTTATTTTAAAACTATTTTTCCTTGTTTCCATGATTCATTTTTTTTTTCTTCCCTCCCTGGAAGGGGACTTGAAACCCAGAAGGGCAGAGCAGGGGAAGGATCTTAGAACATAAACCATGGAAGGTGGGTTGTACCACCTCTGACTTGATGTGCTCTAAGGTCCCTTTTACAGTCGAAGGTTCTCCAGCTCCCAAGGTTTATGTTCTATGAAAATGCCTTTATCCTTCAGGACTTTGCCTGGACTCCGCTGTTCATGGGAGAGCAACCCATAAAAGTATTGGCTCCAAGGTGTGAATGACTGACTCAGGTGTGACCCACCACCCCATTATTTGCATTTTAAAAGAGGAGGCTTATTTATTCTGAGAAATAGAGTCTGTTTTTCAGGGACTGTGAGGAGGAGTAGCGAAGGGTGGACCTTTTGGGGTCAGTGACTGCTACCCTGGTACAGGCAAACAACACCCCCTGGGGTCAGCCCTGCCCATAAACCACTGCTTAAACACTCATCTCCCAACTCCAAATGAATAGGCCCTTGGGAACACTTATCATGGGCCAGGTCTGTGGTTCAAAAAAAAAATATATATATATATACATATATATATTTTATTTTGTTTTGTAAAATCCTTTCTTAAGTTCTGTCTTAGAATCAACACTGTATATTGATTCTAAGAGAGAGGAGTGCTAAGGACTAGGCAATGGGGTTAAGTGACTTGCCCAGGGTCGCACAACTTAGGAAGTGTTTTTTTTTTTTTTCTTAATTTTAAACCCTTAGCTTCTGTGTATTGACTTATAGGTGGAAGAGTGGTAAGGGTAGGCAATGGGGGTCAAGTGACTTGCCCAGGGTCACACAGCTGGGAAGTGTCTGAGGCTGGATTTGAACCTAGGACCTCCCGTCTCTAGGCCTGGCTCTCAATCCACTGAGCTACCCAGCTGCCCCAGGAAGTGTTTGAGGTCAAATTTGAACCCAGGACCTCCCGTGTCGAGGCCTGGTTTTCTATCCAATGATCCATCCAGCTGCCCCCCTCTTTGAAACTCTTTCAAAGATGACGATGACTACAACAACAACAAAATTGTGTTAGGAGCCCCCAGAGTTGTTTAATATGCTACTCATAATATTTTTAAAGATTTATTTATTAATATGGAAATAGCTATCAAATGATAACATTTATACCACCCAGTGGAATTGATTGTCAGCTCTGGGAGGGGGTGGGGAAAGAAAAGGAGCCATGGAAACATGGAAAGCTATTGTAAAAATAAATAAATAACAAAATTTAAAAATGATTTACTTATTAAAATCCAACATAACTACAGTGATTACTTTTGTCCTCAAAAGTTCCATATCAAATTATCATAAAATTACAATTATAAAATACAAAATTTTATTCTCTCCATAATGAAGAAAACTCTAAGCATAAAGTTAGAAAATTCTAATTATAAAACAATGACATTATTTTATGTTTGACAAGGAAAGGTTTCAGAGGAAAAACTATTTGTAACAGAATTGAGTAATTATTTTCTACTTAAGGCACCATTAAAGTATGTGTAGCTGAACTTGGTCTTTGGACCATCTTCATCATAGCACTAAATGGGAATCACTTGAAAGGGCAAACGTTCCTCCAGCTCACTGTTCAATTGAAGCATGTTCAATTCAATTCAGTAGACATTTATTAAATACCTTCTGTGTACAGGATATGAAGGTGGATAGCTCTCTACTGGATGAATGGAGGTAGGAAGGAAAAGTATAGAAACAAGATCCAAAAAGTAAAATAGTAGAAAGGAGAGATGTGGGCAAAATACTTTAAGAAATTTGAGGAGGGGGCACCTGGGTGGCTCAGTGACAAGGAGGCCTTGGAGATGAGAAGTCCTGGGTTTAAGTCTGTCCTCAGATTCTTCCTAGTGACCCTGAGCCTGTCACTTAACCTCCATTGTCTAGCCCTTATTGCTCTTCTGCATTGGAACTTAGAATTAATTCTAAGATAGAAAGTTAGAGTTAAAAAAAAAAAAAGAAATCTGAGGAGGTGGGTAAAGAGGTCACTTTTACCTGGGAGTTTTCCTAGCTAGATCTCGATCTTCAAGAGGGACATTCCTTCCAAAAGTTCAGATTATGACCCATCCACCCTTTCTCTTCCTCCATCTTTCTAATGCTCATTCTTTCATAAAACTTCAATAGAGAGGTCACCAGATAGATAACACCTCTATCAGATAAGAGATAAATATTGGAAAAGTTAAATAACAAAGAAGACTTTAAATGTTTCCACTTCTGAGGAAGTTAAAATATGGTCTCCATATAGATGATTTTTCCAGGCATGCATCTAGTCTCTCTCCTGAGCTACAGTTCTGTATCCCCAAATGGCTATCCCATTGGCAGCCCAATCCTCAACCTTCCCCTAACAGATTCATTATCTTTCTTCTTATCCTTCCTCTGGGCTTCTCTTTCTATGGAGGGCACCACCATTTCCCCAATCATGCAAGCTCTCAACCTGCAACTGAGGCAGCTAAGCCGTGTAGTCTGGGGTCAGGAAGAACTGAATTCAAATCTAACCTATGACACTTACTACTTATGTGACTCCAGGGCAAGTCATTTAATCTTTGCCTGCCTCTGTTTGCTTTATCTGTAAAATATGTATAACTGTAGCACCTCACTCCCAGGGCTTTTATGAAGAAACAATGAAATATTTGCAAAGTACTTTGCAAACCTTCAAGTCCTCTATATAAATGCTTTTGTGGTTGTTCAGTCCTATCCTACTGTTCATGACCTCATAGCAGTTTTTTTTTTTTGGGCAAAGATACTTGGAGTGGTTTTCCATTTCCTTCTCTAGCTCATTTTACAGATGAAGAAACTGAGGCAAACAGGATTAAGTGACTCACCCAGGGTCACACAGCTAGTACGTTTCTGAGACCAAATTTTAACCCATCATTTTCCTGATTCTAGACCCTGCCCTCTATCAACTGCACCACCCAGCCACCAATATAAATGCTAGCTATTATTTAGCTCGTCATAATCAGTTCTTCCCCCTTTTTCATCCCCCATATCCAGTCAGTCACCAAGTCTTCTCCAATATGTCTCCATATCATCTCCTAAATCCATCCTATTTTCTCACTCTCCAAGCAATACTCTTATTCAGGTCCCCATTGCTTCTCATCCAGACTGTGACAACAACGTCCTAATGGAACTCACGGTGTCTCGTTTCTCCCCTCTCCAATCCATCCTCCCCACAGCTGCCAAAACAGTCCTCCTGAAGCATGGATCTGACTGTGTTGTTCCCTGCCTGAGGAACTCCAGTGACTCCTTAATAGCTCTAAGATAAAATACAAGCTCTTGAGCTTGGCATTTCAAGGGCAAGGCTTATTCCTATTATTCCCGTTCTCACACTTTACGTTCCAGCCAAACTGTCCTATTTACTGTTCTAGGAACTCAAAAGTGTTTCTGGTCTCCCTTTCTTTGCACAGGCTGTCCTCTTTCCCTGAACGTGCTCCTTTCTTTAGAAATCTTGAGTTTATTTCAAGGCTCCATTTATGTGTCCCGTCCTATCGAGTCATTTTTTTGGTCCTCCATCTCTGCTCCCCAGTTGGTTCTCTCTTTCCTTAAATCATCACATGTACATGTGATGATTAAATACACATTATACATATTTACCTAATATTAATGTGTCATATCCACAATCCCTTTCTCCCTCCTCGAATGTAAGTCCTTTGAGAGCAAAAACTATTTTTCATAGCACCTTAGTACAGTGCCTTGTACATAGAAGGTGACCCAAAGCGCTTGGTGGATTGACTTTCTTGGGCTAAAAATTATACTAGGTGGGGATGAAGATATGGAGTCTTCAATGTATAGATTCTCAGAATAAGAGGGATAACAAAGGACACTGAATGATTGTACCTTTCTCTGACCAGGAATCCTTTCTTCAACATCTTAACAAAGGGTCACACAGCCTCCAGTCGGAAACCTCTAGTAATGGGGAGCTTACCGACTCCCGAGGCAGCCCATTCCACTTTTTGACAGCTATAATTGGTAGGAAATGTCTCCTCAGAAGGAGTCAAAATCTGCCTCTCTGTAACTTCCTCCCTTTGCCCTTGCCCACTGGGGCCAAGTGGAACAAGTTTAATCCCTCTTCCCCATGACAGCCTTTCAAATACCTGAATACAGCAATCATGTCTCTCTCTAAATGTTCTCTTCTCCAGGCTAAATATCCCTACTTCATCGAATAGCTCTTGTTTGTCCATTAAAATCCTTCTCTGATGTCTCAATGTTTCTCTTTCTTCTGTGTGTCTTTGTATAAACTCTCCCTCCTTCTTGGAATGCTCTTTCCTGCCACCATCTCTTAGAATCCCCTAACTTTGGAGCTCTTCTTCAACGTCACCGCTGGTGGAAAGGATGGTAGTCAGAGGACTGGGGTTAGATGGAACCTGGGCGCTGTAATGACTACTTGTGTGACAGGGGCCAAGTGGATCGGCTTCAAGTCCTATTTATCCATCAATAAACATTCATTAAGCCCTTCCTATGTGCCAAGCACTGTGCTAAGACCTGGGGATACAAAAGGAGCCAAAAGATAGAAGGCAGTCCCTGCCTTTAGGGAACTCTCAATCTGATGATAGAGATCAGTAAAATGAGGGGCTTTTGACAGAGTCCTGGAAGGAAGGGAACAAGGATTTATTGCAGACCTATTTTTTGAGTATAATATCTTTTATTATTATTATTTTTTTAATCCTCTTTTTCTACCTTAGTAACCACTGTATGACAGAAAGGCAAAGAGTAGGCAAATGGGGTCAAGTGCTTTGCCCTCGCACAAGCTAGGAGATATCTCTGGTCAGATTTGAATCCAGATCCTCCTGACACCAAGCCTGATGTCCTATCCACTGTGCTGTCTACCTGCCCTCTATAATACCTTTTATTAATAGACGCATTTTACCTATTAATAAAGAATAGTCAATGGTCTATTTCCATTTGTGCAAAAGATGGGCAGTGAAGACTGACGATGTCCCTTATAGTTAGGGGTGTCTTCCTTCTAACTGGTCTGACAAGATATCATTTGGACCTTCCCTGGCAGTCCTGATTGGTGAATATTCTAATGCGGAGGTCTAAATGTTTTACAAATTTTATCTTATTTGATTTTCACAACAACCCTGAGAGGTAGGTGCTATTATTATCTCCATTTTATTGCCAAAGAGACTGAGGCAGACAGAGGTTAAGTGATTTGCCCAGCATCGTACAATGAAGACTAGAATTGAATATAGATCTTGCTGGCTCCATGATCAATACCACCAACCACTTTGCTATCTGGCATACGGTAAATCCTTAATAAATGTTTGTTGAATGAATTAATCATGGCATAGAAGTGACCCTCTGTTCTCAAAGACTGTGCCATTGAGGTATAAGTTTAAGAAGTTTCTATCAAGCTAGAAAGGCTGAAGCTTTGAGACTGGCCATTGATGGTGGGAGAAACCACTCATCACACCTTGAGAAGGTTGGCTACCAGAGGATGGGTGTCTTCTGGGGTTCCATCTTCTGAGACGTGGTGGGGCTGTGAGCTATGCCTGTGGAGGCAGCCCCTGTGCCTGGGAAATCATGGGTATCTCTAGGTTGAATTGGAAGAAGAGGGAGCAAACTGTAAAGAAGGGAGGAGCCAGGGTGGGGGTCTGGGGGAAGTGATTATCGTTGGCCACTTAGTGTTTGCTGAGCTCCAATACCTCCATTCCCTTCATAGGTGCCATCACGTCTCATAAACACTTAGGCCGCAGAGTGCTGGTGGCATAACTGTGGTTTGGAGAGCCCTTGGCTGCTGCAGCTACATAGCTGTGGTTTGGGCTGCTATTTCTGGGCAAAGCATTGAAAGCTCTTGAGAGATTATTGTCTGTTTGCTTTCTTTGGGGGGTCCGGTCTTCCCCCCAACACCCCCAAATCCGAGGCAAGGCCAGGGAGGGTTACACCTCCTGCCTGTGGGCAGCATCCCTGTTTTGCTGGAGCAGGAGCACATTTTCTCTCACTCCTGGTGGGCACTTTCAGTGTGAACACCTGCCATACTGTGCCAAGGGTGCATCTGTTTGTCCTGGGGAACTAGAAAAGCTTCTAGTGGTGACATGGGCTCATCTGGTTTGGAGCCAAGCCAGAAGGGATCTTGGAGATTATCTGGTCCAAACCAGAGAAAGGAAGTGATTTGCTCGATTCATACAGAGAATGGGTGGAAAAGCCAGGATTCGAAGCCAGATTTTTCAGCTTCAAGCATCTCAAACTTCTGCCAGGCTCTCTCTTTACTCTCTTTACTCAGTTTCCGACCCTTGCAATAGGCTGGGGCACTTGGGAAACCGAAGCCAAAGATGAGACTGACCAGTGATGCTAAAAGCAAGAGACCTTCCTGGCATGCTTTATCTCATAAGGAAAGGTTTGGTGCTTAAGGAGATACCCAAAGAGGGACAAATTGAATGGGGATGAGAGACCAGGGTAAATGAGCCATCCCTGGTCCTTGGGCTCCACGTCCCTTAGGCTGCTATCCTCAAGAGGCTGTTGCCATCTTGGGCCCTTCTCCTGGGGTACCAGCTCCTCTTCTGTGAGTAGGGACACCTAATCAGGGTAACATTTGCTGTCAGACTTGGGGAGGCCTGGACCACATCTTTTATCCTGGGTTTGGGGGCATGATGACCAAGGCAAAGGTGCTTTCTCCCTTCTTCCATATTTTAATTCCTAACATTTATTCATTTTCTTCCCTTCTGGCCTGGAGATTTTATGTGACTTATCCAAGGTCACTCACCCCAAGTCACATAAGCAAGTAAATGTCAGAACTAGGGTTTGAACATAGGTGGTCTTCAGATTTTACATCCAGAGATTTTTCTGTTTCCTCTTTTTGTGTTTGATGCATGGAGCTGAGGACAGGAGCTAGGTACGAGCTCAAGGCTGCCTATCTTGGGTATGTTGGGACTAAAGGTTTCCTTTGGGGATTACAAGGCAGTGTTTCCTTGACTCTATGGGACTCATGGCATTTCGTACTGTGTGCCCTCTATTCTCAGGTGAAATCAGATTCTGTGACTGGGGACAACTCTGCAGAAGATAAGGATGTGTGGAAGGGTGAGGATTCATAGCTCCTCGCCCTCCTGCTCCCCCACAAGATTATGCCCTACCCATATGGAAATGGGTCTCAGAATTGTATTTGGTGGGGAGCAGCCCCCTTCTGCCCTGATGAAAATGCAAAGAATGCAGATTAAACTTAAAAGTATGTCTTGGGCGCTTTTCTTTCTGGAAAGTCTGTTGTTAAACACTTACCAGCACTCTCCTGCTTACAATTTAAGAGTGGAAGTTAGTAAGATATAAACATGCTTCAATGAGAAAAGTGCACAGGAAAGATTAGCGAGAGATCAGAGACCAGGTTAGGAGGATCTCTGGCTGGGGAGTCAGGGAGTCAGGAAAAGCTTCTAGGAGAAAGGACATGTTGAGTGGAAGGAAAAAGAACATCAATAGATTGTAACTGGAGTTTTGTGGAATCCGTTCTGGGTGGGAGAGACTGGGCTGTGGATGAAGGCAAACAAGCCCTAAATGGCAAAACTGGATTGGGAATAGCCAACGGTATTAGTGGAAATCCATTTGGATGGAGGGGAACGCATCACGGAGAACAGTGTGAGATAAAGTGGATAGATACCTAGTTTGCTTAAAGTTCTACATGCAAAACATCCTATTTTTCCATGGCTGGGCATTGTACTGGCAGTCTCCAAGGCTAGAAGTCATCTCTCTCCTTCCTATCACCTCTCACAATCCCTAATTATCTTTAGAGGCAGTTAGGTGGCACCATGCAGAGAGCACCAGACCTAGAGTCAGAAAGACTCATCTTCCTGAGTTCAAATCTGGGTCCAGACACTTACTAGCTGTATGACCCTGAGCAAGTCACTTAATCCTGTTTGCCTCAGTTTCCTCATCTGCCAAATGAGCTGGAGAAGGAAATGGGAAACCATTCCAGTAGCTTTGCCAAGAAAACTCCAAATAGGGCCAGAAAGAGTTGGATATGACTGAAGAACAATGAATTATTTTGAAAGTTCAGTTTGAGTGCCACCTCCAATTAGAAGTTTTTCTTAATTCCATTTTTTTTTTTGTAACCCTTACCTTCCATCTTGGAGTCAATATTGTGTACTAGGCAGAAGAGTGATAAGGGTAGGCAATGGGGGTCAAGTGACTTGCCCAGGGTCACACAGCTGGGAAGTGTCTGAGGCCAGATTTGAACCTAGGACCTCCCGTCTCTGAGCCTGGCTCTCAATCCACTGAGCTACCCAGCTGCCCCCTTAATTCCATTTTTTAATATACCTTCTTCTCCAATTTACTTGTTTTGATTTTGTTTATCTTTTTTTTTTTGCTTCTCTAGGTTCTTTTCCCTTAGTAGAATATATGCTCCTTGAAGGCAGGGACTATTTTGACTTTTCTTTGGCTTTTTTTATCCCCATTGCTTAGCCCATAATAATAGGTACTTATATTTTGGCTTTTTGATCCTCATTGCCTGGCACATAGTGGTTATTTACTTCATTTGAAATGAAGCTTGTTGAAATGAATTGGGTTGAAATGGATGTACTGTTAGATTGGGGCAAGAACCAGGAAAACCCCGATTGCCCGGAGCCTGAATTTTATGGTGTTTCCCACCCTCTGCCCTTCACTTTTTCTCTGCCTCCTTCATACTGAGGGCTGGAGCCCCTTCTCTGAGAGGGGAGCCCATCTCTTCCTACCTCTTTGCTCTTGGCTTCCTCACCTGCCTGCCCTCTATTGTCCCATCCTGTCTCTGGTCCCTTGGGGCCAACAGAGAATGTCTCGAGAGCCTTGCTGGGTGTTTGTGGGAGGTAGGGGAGCAGAGAGAGCATACAGTGGTCTTCAGTGGTGGCCTCATGGAATAAGGGCAGAAGGGGGTGCCAGGGAAGCATTCAGACTGCTCCTTCTGAATCCCTGGCACCGATGTGCCCTCCTGGCAATGAGAAACATGTCAGCGGATAGCAATTACCACCCTTAAGGCGTGCACAGTGGGCTCAGACCACCAAAGGAGTCGTTTCCTGGGGAAACCCGGGAAGCGGTGAAGTGGAGAACAGCTGGGCATTGGGCCCAGTCTCAGCTCCCCAGTCTTCCCTTGCTTCACCAGGACCCCAGGTGGCCCCCAGTGGGCCCTGCCGGAGGTGAGGAACTCAGTTCTCCACTTCCTGGCCCCTGCTCCTCCCTTTCTCCCGTTTCCCCCCACCTCCCCCATTCTCCTCTGTCCCCCCTCCTTCCTCAGCAGCCTCCCAGGAAGTTTCCAGCTCTGAGCAGATAAGGGGCTGTTTTTTAATCTCAGGTATTTGCAGGAGAATGGCAGCTAAAGGCAGAAAGGGAAGGCATCCTGAATGTACTCTTTGGGAAAATATGCAAAGCCAGCAAAAAATATGTAGGTAAAAGTTATCGACTGCAAAACGGAATCTTGTAATTTGAGAACATAGAACACAGACTGCCAGAGGTGGGTCGGGACCTTAGAACTTAGAATTGCATAGCTGGAGGGACTTTAGACTATAGAACACAGACTCACAGACATCAGAACTTAGAAGAGTGAAGCCGAAAGTGTCCTTGGGACATCAAACATGCAATGTCACAGGTGGAAGGGACCGTAGAACATAGACTCTGGGAGTTGGAGGAGTCCAGCCATTTGTCCAATCTCCTTTTTTATACACCTGGAGAAACTGAAGTCATTGATGGCAGAGTTGGGGCGAGAAACATTGTTTTCTGATTTTAAGTCATGTCCCTTCTTCTCTCATGATACAAATCCAAGGGACAGTTACACGTTAAAAGAGAACCTTAGAAAAGGGAAAGCCTTAACTTAAAGGAATGAATCACAAGTGGTGGAATTTTGGGCACTGGGACAGGCCGGGGGTGAGGGGATAATTTTGGGCTTGGCTAGCCAGAATTGATGAGGAACTGCTCTGGACAGTCCCACCACCTGTGGGACCTTTAGAAAATGACAACGTGGAAGGGTGACTCACAAGCCTTTACTCATCCATTCCTTCTGTCAGAGACCAAATACTGGACTAGTTCCATTTTGGAGCCATCCAGCTTCATTTAAACAGTTTTAGTGAGGAGGAGTTCATTATTCCCTGTGAGAACCCATTCCATTGTGGAACAGCAGTCAGTGGTTAAAAAAAAAATGCTTCTTTATGCTGGACCCAGATCTGACCCCTTGAAGTTCCATAATCCGGGCCTCCAAAGCCACACATTTTTACTCCTTCTTCTACAATAATCAACCGACCTTCCTTCCTTCCTTCCTTCCTTCCTTCCTTCCTTCCTTCCTTCCTTCCTTCCTTTCTTTCTTTCTCTCTCTCTCTCTCTCTCTTT